>NC_029777.3:108327414-108366214 GCF_000817695.3 Arachis duranensis
ATTACTTTTAATAATATTTCAATACACAAATATATATATATATATAATTCTCTTACATACATAAAAAATAATTTCAATAATTAATTCTTACACATTCAATAAACAATTATTCTTATCATAATCCAACAAAAAAATATATATCAGTCCACCCAAAAAAAATATTTCAATTTAGATTTGTAAGTGTTAACACTGTTATAAATTAAAGAATTCTCCTGTCTTCTTTATTAATTTTACAACCAAAATATGCCACATATCACTTTCTCATTATAATTAAAATTAAAGAATTTTTTTCTCCTCCTTACTAATTTTACAACCAAAATATGTCACATGTCACTTTCTCATTACAATTTAAATTAAATCTTTCCCTCAAAAATTAGATAATTCTCCTCTCCTCTTTATTAATTTTACAACCAAAATGTGTCATATATCACTCGCTCATTGTAATTGAAATTAAATATTTTCCCCCAAAATTAAAGAATTTTTCTCTTCTCTTTACTAATTTTACAAACAAAATGTACCACATGTCATCCCCTCGTTGCAATTGGAATCAAATATTTTCCTCCAAAATTAAAGAGTTCTCCTCTCCTCTCTCTTCCTTTTTCTATTTCTCTCATTTCTTCAACCACTCTATCTATTTCATATGTCATTATCAATATTAATGACTAATTACTTATTTGACAATCAAAATGTGCAATACGACATTCTTTAATTGCATTAAAATTAAAATTGAAATATACTTATATTATGTATCATATAATACTATCTAATTTAATAATCAAATGTGTCACATGACACGTCTTATTAAAATTGAGAGAAAATATTTTTTTTTAAATTAATAAACTCCCTTCCTAAATTCTCTCATCTACCTCTCTTCATTTTTTTATTTCTCTGTACTATTTTTACTCTATATATATAATTTATATTTTATATTAATAATTTGACTAATTAAAACATGTCATTTGATTTTTTTTACAATTAAAAAAATTTCTTCCAAAATTAACAAACTCCCACTCTCACTCTCATTCTTCATCTTTATCTTTCTCTCTCTTTTCTCTCATTCTCAATTTTTTCTATTTTTCTCTTCTACAGAAAACAAAATTAACAAAATAATATAATTTAAATAAAAAATATTATTATTATTACTATTGTTATTATATACATAGTTTTTTATTTAGTTTTAAATTTTTACCGCTTATCTTTTTAATCTATATTTTTATTTCTCTTCTTTCAAATATTTATTACATATAATTTGGAGAGAATATAAAAATTATTTATTTCTATCTGTGCAATAGACTTAACAGTTAACACTTAATTAAATGTAAAAGTATATACGTTAAATTATTTTAAATTTTAGATAATGAATGTTAAAATTAATTATTAATAAAAAATTAGACTCTTTCATATAAAAATAATAACTAAAACTCTTATTATTTGATTTTTATCTACTAATACCTTGGTCTTTTTAATTAGAGACTTTTGTCAACCTACAATTTTTTTTAAGAGTAGTTTGATTTTATAAATCTTTTATATCACGCATAATCTATACTGTTAGAATAAAGTAGACTATAATTTTAAAAAATTTATATTCCTGTAATATTATTACGAGTAAAAATACTAGTATATTAAATATTTGAATTATGTATGTTTTTTATAAAAATATTTTAATTGAGAATTTTAACATGTGTTTTTAGAATATATATTCCCTAAATTTTATAAACAAATTGAATTAGTTGTCAATAATTTTTTAAGAGCATGAAATAAATATCTAGAATTTCTACTAGTGAACAATAACAAATAAGTGCAATTTTTGTTACGACATTTAAATTAAGTTTTATGTTGACAAAAGTAGTTAAAATGAGAATATCTTATACAAGGAAGAAATTTTAACACATTTCTTAATCCATTATTACACTAGAAAGAAAACTTGTGAGGCAACTTCAACGCATTTCGTAATTTATTTCTATCACCTTTTTAATTTTTATCCGCTACAAGACAGGAGTGACAAAAGATAATATATCTTTGATTGGTGTTTAAAAACTAAAAACAAGAATATCCAAAAGGCAAAAACATATACAAATAATAATTATGACAATTGAACTATGATTAGTGTGAGTACAATTGACATCTCAAAAGACTATGAGCCTTAGTGACCCAAAATGGTCTTAGTCATAGTCGCTAGAAAATGCATGGAATCATTTACTAGAAAATTCTCAGTTTAGGCTTGGATCCATGAGTCCTTATTCCTGCATAACATAAAGGGACTTGGTAGTCAAAATTGGCAACCTTTGATCAATTTTAGACAGTCAAAATTATGTGGAATTCAATTCTGTAAATGTTGGATTAACTTTTTACTTTTACTAGTAGTATATCTATCCTTAATATCATATACTTGGATAAGTGAAATCTACATAGCAATTGGATATTGAAATTAACATGTGATTATTTCAGTTCAAATATGTGAGAATGTCAATTATCTAAACGTTGATTTAACATTTGGCTTTGCTTATGCTTAATAAGACACTCAACAACACATAGACAACTGAAATGCATACCTATTTGAATTGCAATAATCATATGTCAATTTAAATGTCCATATTTAAACCAATAAAAAAAAATCCGAGTGTAAACTAGGGACAATCATAAGAGTCATTTGAGATATCAAAATCTAACCCGGAATCTCCTTGGTCGCACATTCTCTGGCTGTGGCGAGCATAAGGGGTATGGCGTCTAGGAGCTTCACTTTTGTAATGATCTGCTGCCATTGTTGACACTCTGTTGGTCTTTTCTTGTGTTTGATTTCTTGTGTTCCGAAAAAATCCATCTCTATCCCAGCTAACTTCATAATCAGCCTTTAATCGCGATCCTTGCTGTCAATAAACAAGAAATTCTACTGTCACTCATCACATAAACATATCTAAGTTTCCAATTTCCATCATGTATAATTCACGAATTGATGCCAGTGTGAGGCGGCTTTATACTTCCAGTTTAAGCAATTGCCATAACACTTCTGACCACAGTCATTGACAGTAAAATGAACTGATCATCTTACTATAGACATCCAAAACAGAAATAGTGACAAATGACAATAAAGATGTGAATTGCAGTGTAGTAAGAAACTATGCTTATTTCACAGTGGAGTTACCAAACATAAGTCAGAAACAAGACAATACCTTTTGCAATGAGCGACCACATAGAACTCTCAATGCATCATGGAAGTCTCTATATTTTTCAAACTGAACCACAATCTTACAAGTAAAGGCCTGAAACCAGGTCTCCGATGTCTTCATTTGCATCCTTACCTGGATCATCGTCCTCAGCAACATTAAGATTTCTATTAAATGTAAGTTACAGAACAAGAAAATTATGTACACCCATAGTAAGGTGAAATATGATAATTCTCATATAAGTATCAATATAAGGTGGAATATAACAACATTTAACAATAAGTACACCAAATTAAGAAGGTTCATTGTACTGCTTAAAAAGGTCAAAGAAACAAAATCATTGAGCATCAATCTCATCCTTCAAAGTTTAAAATAAACACTAAGTCAATCTTCTAAATTCTAATGTATATTAGGCATCAACTTTAGTCCTTAATCTGCGAAGAGACTCTAATTCGATGTACTACAAATCAAGAAGCAAGCCTTTAAGCACTTAGTAATAAGAACATGAGTGAACGATCAAAGGCCAAACCACTCCCTGAAGTTGATAATCGTCTTCAATTTCATCCTTGACCAATTTGACTACCATAACAAAAGCTACTAAGCCTTTCTCACTAGCTGGGATCAGCTACATTGATTAAACTTGACCACTTTTACTCATTTTTGAAGATTTCAAGGACCTTATAGACAAATTTATAGTCATTACCACTTTACATTACTACTAATTTCATGGTTTACACAAAAAATAAGAAGAATGAACGCAGAGACAAACCTCGAGTATCAAACGCAAAAAACTGTTCCCAATCTTTCTTCATTGCCTCAAAATCATCCGAATCGGGAACAGCAACATCAAGCTTGAACTTAACCCCTTCAAGATTCAGCTCAATCCCGTTCATCTTCTCCACCAACCTCTTCCTCCACTCCCAAACCCTCTTCTCAACCACACCCTCGCCTTCCTCATCTTCTTCTTCAACGAACTCAGGATTCCAGATCCTGAGAGTCCCCGAAGCAACAGGCTCCTCGCGCTTCCGCTTCTTGAGGTCCCTCACGCGCTTAACGCCGAGGTCGTCCTCGGGAATCGCGAGGGAGTGTTGGGGTTGTTGGTCGTTGCTAATTAAATTATTTGATCATATACTGAAAGCAAGATTATAAAAGAAAGAAAGAAAAAGAAAATTGAAAGAACCCATAACATTCGAAGCACAAATAGCAAACATAACTATTGTTATTAAAATAGTTTATTAAATCTTACAAATCATAAATGTTAAGCAACAGACTCATTTTGTATCAATACTTTGTACAATTCATAATTCATTATGTATCAACAGACCCAAAAAACCCTACGGCATAGCCATCATGCCCTTGAAAGGGGACACAATAAACCAAACCATTCAATCTTACAATGTCATCAGAATAGCTCTAATTACATAAACCATAAATAAAGTTGCAATGAAACTAATTAAGAAAAACAATCATAGCCAAGTTGCAAGATAATATGAATGAAACAATGTGATATAAAGGAAAGGATGATCAAGAAGCCTGTCAGCAGTCCATCTCTTGCTAGGATCCTTCATGAAGCACTTATCCAGAAAATCATGACAGAAAAAACCGATTCCCTGCGGCTTCTTGGGTGATAGTTCATGATGCTCAACCAAATACCTCAACTCCTCAATAAGCAAAGGGCTCTCACCCCAGGCAGGCAATCCAGTGAGCATTTCAATCACTATGCAACCAAGTGCCCATATATCCATCGGAGCATCAATATGACCAGAAAACGCTTCCGGTGACAAGTATAATGGCGTACCTCTCGGCTTGGACTTCCACAACTCAACATCTGCTTCCTCCTCTTTGGTTTTCGATAATCCAAAATCCGCAATCTTCAATTGATAGTTTGCAATCTCTTTATCCAATGAAGGAAACACAAGAATGTTCTCCGGCTTGAGGTCACAGTGGACGATTCCTTTGCGATGAATATGCGAAAGCTCTTTAACAATCATGCGTGCATAGACACTCACCTCGGTCTCGGGAAGAGGTTTCGTGTGGATCAAGTCAGCCAAAGAACCGTGAGGAGCATATTCCAAGAAAAGATTGTAAAAGCAACGTCCATGCTCTACTGTGGTTTCAGTTCCAAAGCATTGAATGATTTCTTGGCAACCACTGCTTTCACCTTCCCAAACTGATTTAAAAATCTGTTCCTCTTTCTTCAGTGAGAATGCCAGTTTGGGAATAGAGCTCTTCACAGCAATGAAGCTATGAAACCGTTTTTGTTCATCAACAAGAATGCCAAGATAAACAGTGCCATAAGAACCTGCTCCCAAGACCTCCACCTTCTTCCATTGTAAATCACTCATCTTGAATTGATTTTTCTTACTCCTGAATCAGCATCAAAGGTTACATGCATATAATGCATATAGTGATAAAATAATTTTATTTATGAATATACAAATTTTTTACATACCTGCAGTGGTTAGTTCTTTTGGCTCTTTTTTAGAATTCTCAACTCAGCTTTGTGTTCGATTAATTATTACCAAGTTCGTTATAGCTTTGTGCTATTTATATTGTTTACTTGTATCACTTGAACGAGTAGATTTCTTGGCGGAAAGATAATAAAGACAGTGTCAGTAGGAATAATTTAAACCAGAAAACAAATTTAGAAATCTTGAAATATCTTTATCCTATAACAGTTTTGAACTAACTTTAATTTTAAAATCCGAATAAAAAGTGAAATATATCTTTATCTCTATTTCATAACATTTTTTACTAACAAAATCATCTTTCTATCCATCTATTTATCTAGTCTAATTTGATTATCCAAAAATTTAAATAGATATAATTTAAATTAATTATTTAATTTAATTTAATAAAAATAAATGTACTCATTTTGCTTGTCATAATTTATGATTAATTATGACTAGTATTTTAATTTCTAATAATTGAAGAGCAGAGTCTGGTCACTGAACAAATTAGCTCAGCTCGCTTACTTATTAGACGAATTGTATGCAGTATCCAAAAAAAATATATTTATAAAAAAATTATTTATATAAAAAATATACATTAATTGTGCCTATCATTTTTTTCTGCAAGTATTAAGAATCGTAGGAGATACATATTGGTTTAAATGTTTCATGGCGGTGATTGCATTGAAATGCTCATTGAATCTGAGGAGAGTTTAAGGTTTATGGTTGGGTTCCATAAACAAAAAACAAGCACCTAACGTTCCAATGAATATTGGTTCTATCATTTTTCGCTCTAAAATATGAAGAGATGCGTTTGTGATCAACCTCGTATAATTTGGACTCACTTGCTTTTACTGTGGCCATTCCAGGTGTTGCATTTATGATTTACCACGGTTTTTTGGCTTTTAACTACAATTTTAAGAACTGTGGAGACCTTAACTTAGCCACAACATAACAAAAATTAGCCAGAGCTTTTAATCGCAGCTAAATCCCACTATGAAACAGAAAAAATTATTGGCCACAACAAATTTGCCATGGTTTTAACCGTGGCTAACTATGAAGATTCCAATAAAAAAAATGATATTCTACATTTTATTAGCGTTACATCAAATTTGACAGTAAAAAAATATTTTCTTTTATATATATGAAATAAATTCAACATCCATACATATAAGATAGAGCAAAGGAATTCAACAACGCAAATTAGAATTAACACTTCATCGTGTGCTCAATTAGAGGATTGGCTGTTAATAGCTTTCAACCTCCTATGCAACTTCACTAGCTAGAGCTAAACATTGTAAGTGAAGACCTTCAATGTCTCCTGGGAGGCTGGAATCATGCACTAACGAATATGAGCTCAATCGTTAAAGATCTGTGCACTGCCATGCAAAAAAAAATTATGCAAAGGTGAGAAAGAAATATAGTGATGCAAAGCAACAAGAAGAAACAAACTTTGTACTTCATATCTAATACCAGTAAGAAACTAAGAATAATTCAAAGCAAAAAGTGAGACCCAACTTCAATGAATCAATAGATGGACATGACTTATATTATTTGTGCTTTTCATTGATCTGTCTCTCCTTTACATATTCTACATCATAATCCAAAATTCTTCAAATATTAATTTCATTTCATAATGTATTAAGTAATTAAGCATGGCAACAAAATCACATACAAGATAGAACACCATTCCTACCTACAAACACGATAAAACAATCAGCCACCTTCTTAATTGGAACATGATGAAAATTCTCAACTATATAAATTTTTTCTCTACACTAGGTTTAAAATTGGCTTCTCTAAATATATTAGTAAAGAGAGTAAACTAAGGGCACATAATTGGAAAGAAAGAAACAATGTGGAAGCAGAAAACCAGAGCTAAGTGGCAATAACTCTTGGCATTACTCTCTGATGCCTTCAAATGGATCTGAAATTATCGCATGGCAAATTGATAATAATCAAGAAAAATATCCTAATACAACAAATCTTATGATGGTTAGATAGAGACTAAGAACACTGGAAAGAGCAAAAGTTAAATGCAATCACATCTTCCAATTGATGAAATAAAGACAACACAATACACGAGCTCAATGAATAGACCAAAATCTTTTTTACAACTAAATATAAAAGGGGAAAAGAAACAACTCACCCGAAGCGGCTGAACTAGCACTGAATAGCGGTTACTCAGGCGCCGAGGAATCAACACTAGCGATGGTCATCGCCACCATGCTCGAATAGATCTATGAGGCGGAGAATAGGCAGATCTGGCATGCAAAGGAGTTTTCCTGACCTTGGTGCCCACGAACTCCATGATTTCCAATGCAAGGCTAGGATTCAACATCGGAGAAGCTGGAGGAAGGCAGACAAAGAGGGTAAATTGGGAAATACGAAGGGACAAAATATAAAAGAGGCTAGGATTCAATGCTTCAAATTTCAATAATGTTATTACCTGTTTTGAGTGTAAAAGGATATAAGCTAAGTGGTAATATCCTTTCATGTTAACTAATCTTGCTTCACGATCATGGTGTTGTTTATTTGCATCTAAGTTCCTTAGAGTAAACATATATTAACAACCAATATGTATTCCTTTTATTTTGCTAATTAAATACACAATTAGTTAATAACAATCATATTTTTATAAGAATATAAAAATATTTAAAGTATGAATAGTGCTGTTGTAAGTTATTTTATACTTACTACCATGAAGAATAGACACACATATTTACAAGATTTTTTTTCCTTTTGGGCTCCCAGGGGGGTTCAATTACATTCATATAATTTTTGGCACTTTTTTTGGCTAAAAAATTTTGATATGGAAACAAAACGAGTGATATACATTAACATGGTAATTTTTTATGTTTTTTAAAATTATGAGAGTACACAAATCGGATCCTCTGATTTTTGTTTAAAAAGTGGAAAAAATTTAGAGTACACAAATCAGAGAGTGTTAGAAAATTGAAAAACTCAGAGTACATAAATCGACTATGCGAGTTATTTGATTTTAAAATTTTGCTTAAGAAATAGCATGGTCCGATTTGTGGTTGGGAATGAAGGAAACACAAGAATGTTCTCCGGCTTGAGGTCACAGTCGACGATTTCTTTGCGATGAATATGCGAAAGCCCTTTAACAATCATGCGTGCATAAACACTCACCTCGACCTCAGGAAGAGGTTTCTTGTGGATCAAGTCAGCCAAAGAACCGTGAGGAGCATACTCCAAAAAAAATTATAAAAGCAACGTTCATACTCTACTGTAGTCTCAGTTCCAAAGCATTGAATGATTTCTTGGCAACCACCGCTTTTACTTTTCCAAACTGATTTAAAAATATGTTCCTCTTACTTCAGTGAGAATGTCAATTTGGGAATAGAGCTCTTCACAACAATAAAGTTATGAAACCGTATTTGTTCATCAACAAGAACGTCAAGATAAATAGTGCCATAAGAACCTGCTCCCAAGACCTCTAGCTTCTTTCATTGTAAATCATTCATCTTGGATTGATTTTTCTTATTCTTAAATCAACATCAAAAGTTACATGCATACAGTGATCAAATAATTTTATTTATGAATATACAAATTTTTTGCATACCTGCAGTTGACTAGTTCTTTTGGCTCTGTTTTAGGATTCTCAACTCAGCTTTGTGTTCATTAATTATTACTATGTTTTCTTATACCTTGTGACTTGTTTGAATAATTATTACTATGTTTCCCTTAGTTACGCATTTATTTTATTAATGGAAAGATAATATTTGATTTGCATATATAATAGAAGATATAAAGACAGTGTTAGTAGAATTAATTTAAACTAAAAACTAAATTCAAAAATCTTGATATATCTCTATCTTATGAAAGTTTTGAACCAATTTTAATTTTCAAACCCAAATAAAAAGTGAAATATATCTTATATATCTTATGACAGTTTTAAACCCAGATTTTATTAATAAAAAAGGTTATAAAATAGAGATCATTTAATTTTAGAATCTTTGCTTCTGTTTCATGGTATTTATGTCTACTATGATCTCTATAATTTCTTTTAAATTTTAAAAGTCAACCAAATATCTAGTCTAGTTTGATTATCTAAAAATTTAAATAGGTATAATTTAAATTAATAATTTAATTTAATTTAATAAAAATAAATGTACTCATTTTGCTATATCCATATGATTAATTATGACTAGTATTTTAATTTTCAATAACGGATGAGCAGAGTTCGTTTTAACTTCCCAAAAAGTTAATTTATAACTTTTTAAAGAAATAGAAATACATGACTTCTTCTTTTCATTTTTCAATAAGTCATTCTATTATTTTTTTAAAAAAAATATTGACTTTAAAATAAAAAAATCTACTTTTATTTTTGGCTCTGTAAAAATATTTCATGTTTCTACTGAAAATACTAATTGTATGTATTATCCAAAAAAAATTAAATAATAATTTTTTATTTATATAAAAAATATCCATTAATTGTGCCTATCATTTTTTTCCTTATTTTTTTCTACAAGTATTAAGAATTCTAGGAGATACATATTGGTTTAAATTATTCTGCACGGTGATTTTATTGAAATGCTCATTGAATCTTAGGAGAGTTTAAGGTTTATGGTTGGTTCCATAAACAAAAACAAGCACCTAACGTGCCAATGAATATTGTTTCTATCATTTTTCGCTTTAAAATATTAAAAGATGCGTTTTTGTGATCAACCTCGTATAATTTGGACTCTCTTAGAATTATGAGATTTTGTTAGTTAAAAATTAAAAACAATTATGAAATAGAGATAATTTAATTTTAGAATCTTTGCCTTTGTTTTATAGTATTTATGTCTATTATGATCTCCATAATTTTTTTTTAGTTTTAAAAGTCAACTAAATATTTCATTCTCAAATCTATCTATCCATCTACTTATCAAATCTAATTAATTATTCAAAAAATCAAATAGATATAATTTAAATTAATGATTTAATTTAATTTAATAAAAATAAATGTATTTATTTTATTATACTCATATAATTATGATTAATATTTTAATTTTCAAAACCAAATAAACATAACTGAAAAACAGAGTGCATGACCAGATCGCTTATCCGAAAAACAGAGTACATAACTGAAAAACTATTAGACGAACTGCATGTATTATCCATAAAAAATATCTTGATAAATAATGCTCTTTGTGTTTTTAGAAATAAAAATTTTTTATTTATATAAAAGTACCCATTAATGGTGCCTATCATAGTTTTTTCTCCCTTTTTTTTGCTGCAAATATTAAGAATTATAGGAGATACATGTTGGTTCAAATGTTTCTACCCCGGTGAATGCATTGAAATGCTCACTGAATCTGAGGAGAGTTTAAAGTTTATGGTTCTGTTCTATTAACAAAAACATGCACCTAACATGACAATGAATATTGGTTCTATCATTTTTCTCTTGTAAAATATGAAGAGATGTAATTTTGTGATCAACCTCATATAATTTGAAAACTCTTGCTTTCAATGCTGGATTTATATGTTAGCTCTAGATGCTAATTTTGCAAAGAGTTCTTGATTAATACAAAATTTAAAATTGAGTGAAAAGAATAATAAAACATCATCTTGAATATGTACATGTTACAAAAGGATTCGATACAAAACCAAAGCTCATCAAGAAGGTACAGTAGTATATATCACATCTAACATGTCCATTCCCTCTTTCATCTCCATCTCATGCATCTTATGACTTGTGATACCACTACAAGAGATAGCTCTTGATGAACAATTTTAAAATAGGAAGGGGAAAAAAAAAAGAAGAAAAGGAGAACTTTTTAGCAACAAATGAATAACTGAGCAAATGCTATGGTTGGCTATAAATATTAAGTCCCAAAGCATTTGAAATGTTAAATTAGGTTGAAGCAAAAGCTTGTCATTCCTCATGCTCTTGCCAGCTACAAACTGATATCAATTATCATCACGTGCGTCTAAGCCTTCTTCCTTCTACATTGCGCGATTCGCAATTAAAACTGCAGAGATAACGATAAGTGTAAGCTACATTACATACAAAATACCAAGAGAGTCTATGGTAATTGGTATAGTGACAGATGAAGAAACGAAGAGAGTCTGCAGTAATTAGTAAGAGATGCTGAACAAACATGGTGCTAAAAAGTAACAAGTTATTCAAATTCAAATTCTCATGAGCATGGTTTACTATATGATATTTGGAAACTCCCCAATAATGAGCAACAAAGTCAACTCAACAAAAGAGGGAAAGAATAAGCAGGAAGTGATGGCAACATGTGCAACCTTTTCCAACTAAGGAATCAATTATATAGTAAACCCAACATATAAGCAAGAAGGCCATTCAATTATCAAATTACTTAAATTCCAAAGTTGTAAGAAGCTTTTTATCACTAAGAAATTGGAGGACATGCAAGTACACTTGTGTCTATATGAATGTGGAACTTACCAATCAAGCAAAGGAGAACAACAACGGAAACTGTTATTCGAACTGGTTGACTGTATCGCATTTGGTATTGAGATCTTCGAATCTGTCTCTGAATAGCACCATACCATCCATAAAGTTGCTTGTCATAAGATTCATCAGAACTTTCAAGACAACTCTTACTTTTTTCGAAGGATGCCTTGTTGCCCTTTTTCAATTAGATAAAGAAGGAATTAGGAGTATTAGTAAACCAACCAATGTATAAATTTTCTTTCTTTAATAAAAGTGCTACTGAAGTATGTTTCCATATCAGCAAAACAGCAAGATCAGGTTAAGAACAAACCTTTTTCAATTCGGTCATTGGAAGTAGCGCACTATCGGGTTCTTTATGATTCAGCTTTCTATAACCATTCCTAGGCCACTTCAACACAGGTACGGATCCCATCGAACTAAGAAATGCCGATAAACTTGCTACCTTAGGCATAGGACCGGAGGAACCACTGGACGAACTCCATTGCTGTGCATCATCAGAAACTGCAATTTTCCAAGAACCAATATCAGCACTAGCACTAGCTGCCCTACGATGCGCATTTAATCTATCTTCCTTTGCTTCACCCAACCCAGACAAAGCGTGTGCATTCTTTGAACAATTACTGACTGAATCGGTATCAACTATTCGCGGATTTCCGGTCGCTGGCATTCCCGAAAGAAATAATGCAAGTTCATCTTGTTCTCCTTCATCCAAACGCGCCCAAGGCCGAGGTGCCTCACCATCCGATTGGTCAGATTCATATAATGAATACTCAACTTTTGTGATCTTCTCATCAATGGCAGCAACAAAATCACGGTGCCTATTTCTTGTATCCTCAATTGAGTTTCTGCTATAGCTCGACTTAACTGCCCGATTGAATTCATCTAACTGCATAGTGCCCACATAACATGTAAGCATGTAACAACAATCTCAAGATGACATACAAAACACAGTTTTTAATTTTTCTATTTCTATTTTCCCTCCCAAATTGCTGCACAGAAAACAAAATGAGTTATTCCAAACACAAAAAATCAATTACCTGCCATTTAGCAGTGCCAAGAGCAGTATTTAGATCTCTACGAAGCTCATCAGAGTTCCACACGCTGGAATCATCTTTTGTGGAACGAATCCATGTCCTATATGCAGATTCCAACCTTCAAAACAAAAACCACAATGATAAACAAATCAACAACAAAAAATTACCATGAGCTTCAAAACAGGTTTTTGAATTCAACATCCAATATTAGAGAACAACGTTAAACAAAAATCACAAATTTCCCCTAAATCTCTATCTAAAACCAAATTACTAGCTACAAATTACAGAGAAGAATACCACAATGATTAATAATAACAAAAGCAAATTAGAAGAACATCACGAAGGTGATGAATAACATGCAAATTAGGAGTACCTGTCTGCAGATTCCTGAACTTCTTCGGCAGCTTCAAAGAAAGGATCTTTCTCCCACCGGTCAAAATTGGACGTCATGAATAGAAATGGGTCGTCTCGAAATTTAGAAATTATGAAACACAATAACGAAAATGAAAATGAATAGAAATTGGGAACAAAAATAATTATTTTATAAACCCTAACAACTGAGAAAATCGGTGTTGGTTGATGAACAAAGAGAAGATAATGAAAATGGGTCGTCAATATAAATAGAAGGACGTAATAAAAAATTATGGATCCGTGAGAACATTTCTGATTAGTTTAGAATTTAGATTCACGAGAAAGAAGCCGGTCCTAAGCGTAATTCATAGAGTTTTGGTTCTTTCTTTTGTTTGGTACATTCATAGTTTGATACATTTTTTTTCCAAAACAATTTAGAATTTTTGATTCACTACACACTTGTTTTATACAAGAGACAAGATATTTCTTCTTTGGTGAAACTATATATTAATATATTCTATATTTAAAATTATATGGTATTTACTATTTTAATATTAGATAAATTATGACACCAACCATTGTAAGCAAGTCACAATAAATTTAATGATATTATTGTTACTGTATTTTAGAGAGTTCAATATAATATCTTTTGTGAAAATTTAGAAAAAGGAAAGAAAAGAGTTCAATAAATAAGCATAGCTACTAAGTTAACAACTTATCATAAGTAATATTATATACATTTTTAAAAAGGTGAAAATTATATACAGTCGACTTCACGTGAAGTTGATAATTGAGAGTCGTTAGATAAACTTTACATGAAGTCGACTACACATGAGTTTCACCTTTTAAAAATATCAAAAATAATTTATTGAATTTTAGAAGAGAAGAGAACTAAGGTGGTTTTTCACCAATAAAATATATCAAATTAATAAGAATGAGTTTGAAGAGCAATAAGTAAAGTTATTAAATGGAAGAAAATTATATATTTTTTCTTTTGTTATTTGAGAGTTTAACAAAGAGATGAGGACTTTATCATTTATCAATTTTTTTTATGTATGTTACCTGGGTACTAATTATAAACTAATTTGGGTTAAGAATTGTTAGTTCATTTATCTGTTTAAATAAATATCGGATTAATAAATATGCTTATTAATGTTTTTTTTTTATATTTCTAAATATGCGAAAAACAATAAATGTGTCATAATTAATATGATAAGTATTTTACTTTGGGTTTAGCTGTGCTCTATTAGCACAAGTTAAGATTATTATGAATAAAAAATTTTAAATATTTTATTTTGATAAATATAGAATAATTACATGTATTTTTAGGATATATAATAGTTAAACCATTTTATTTTTCAAAAAAAAAATATAAAATTATCTTATTTAACTTAATATTTATCTCCTAAAATATCACTTCCAAATATTTTTTTTTAGTTTTATTTCAATTTTTTCATACGTAAAAAAAAATGACTACTTATCTACTTTTATGAAAAAAAAAACACAAAAATAATAGTATAAATTATTAAATAATTTAATTAAATATATTCAATCAAATATATCCAATCAAATATAACTAATTATTTAACAATTTGTAATATTATCTTTATATTAAGATATCTTTAACAAAGTAGGGAAAAAAAAGAGATTTTTTTCATTGCCTATCAGGCTATGTTTGGTTGGAAGGAAATAAATAGAGAGGAAAGAAAATAAATTGAGTGGATTTTTATTTTCTTTAAATGTGTTTGGATGAAAGGAAAATAAGAAGGAAAGAAATGGTATAAAAAGACAATTTTACCCTTATATTATAAAATATATTGAAAAAAGTAAAGGGGTAATATTAGAAGTAGAAAGAGATAAATAGTTTTCTCTCCATTTTCTCTCCATGTTGGAGGGAAAGAAAATTGGTGGGTTCCACCAATATTTTTCCATTCATTTTCCTTCCTCTCCCATTTCTCTCCTCAACCAAACAAAGAAAAATAACTATTTTCCTTCCAATTTCTTTTCCTTCCTTTTCTTTCCTCCCATTTTCACCTCAAACAAACACACCATTAATGTAAACAAAAGTCAAAGCATGAATGCCATACTAAATTCAAATATAACTGACGACACTACATTAGTCAAAGCGCAAATCGCATAGGGAAAAATGTTAATTAATTAGTTGAATTGTTCTTATTTTTGTCATGTTTTGTTTATGGTAAGTTCAGTCAACGAGATTTTGTCATTGTAAAAGACGAAGCTGTGGAGGCATTTAAAACCGAGCGCGTAAGGATTATGGTCAACAAAGTACTACTCTGCACATTACTTCTAAAAATATATTTTTCTTTTTATTAATGTAATATCCGCAACATCATTTATTTAATAAAATATTAAAATTAATCGCTCAATTTTTATTAAATTAATTATTATTTTTAAATCAGCAAAAAAATAAAATATACAAAAATTTATAACAAAATTTATAACTTTGTAATTTATATCCATATTTATTATATTTCATCGTTATAAACAACACAATAAATTTATAACTTTAAAATTAATTTATTAATTTTTATAAATAACTCATTAAATATAATAAAATTCATATTACAAATGTAATAATAATATTAATAATCATAATAAATTTTACGTTACAAATATTCAAATTTCATACTATTTCAACTACTTATATAAGTTTTTAATTACTATTTCTTCAAATGACATCAAATTTAGCAGGAAAAATTTATTTCTTAACTATACAACATCTCAAACTTACTCGATGGAGTATCATTCTTTGGACAATATCACCAAACAAAAAAACAATTGGTTTATCAAAGTTCACGTTGTTCATCTATGGAAAACATTAACACCCACAAATGAAAAAGAGTCTCTTTACTTAGAAATTATTATATTAGATGAAAAGGAACAAAACAAAATTTTATAATACTTTATATATAATTGTATTTTAATATCATTAAAATTATACTTTTTTTAATATGCTATTCATTGTTCTTTTTTAACTAATTATTAACTATGATTTGCTAACACTGCAGGGAACACATCTTCATATAGTTGTGAAGAGAAATATGATAAACAAATGCAAACATTTGTTACAAGAAGAAAAAGTCTATATTATAAAAAAAATTTAAAAATAGAAGATTCAAATGATCTGTATAGACCAATTAAAGATATAATGAAAGTAAATTTTTTACTCACAACTGTGAAAGAAATTAAAGATCCAATTTTGAACATTTTTTAAGATTATTTTAAATTTGCATCACTTGAGACATTGTCTGATAGAGTGGGTAAAAAAAATACTAACAGGTAATTTAATTTTATATTATTTTAATTATTCTTATTAAAAATAATTTATTAAAAAAAATCTACACATTTTTGTTCTTTTTATTATAGATGTCATTGGAAAATTACATCAAAAGATTAAAAAGAAAGAAAACCATACAAATTCAAGACACATTTTTAAAAGAAAAAGCATACATGCAAAATGAAACAAACAACATAATAGAAAGTGCATACAACTCAACAATTCATAAACCCTAAACCCTAAGAAAAAAACAACAATTATAACAATAACCAATAAAGAAAAAGGAGGACGAGCGTCATATAAAAAGACTAAATCCATCAACTAAAACAAATGTAAAAATCAAATACCAAATAAAAATGTCACTTTGTACAACTCCAACATCCAAATCTTTTGTATTATAAATTATTTTAAACAAAACACATTTCAAATTTAACTTTAATTTACACATATTTAATTTAATTATACAAAACATAACCATTTTTAATATTTATTATATACTATTATTAATTTACCGTCCACGCATTGCGCAGGTCTCATTTTAATTAATATAAGTTGTCTATATAAAATACTTGTCATACTCTTTGTTGTATGAGAATCTATATTTTGATTAATAAAACTCTTAAATACTTCTAAGGATACTATAAGAAAAACAACAAACATACATGAATTATTACTCATAAATATCACACATTCATATATTTCTGATAAAATTTAACTATTATAATAAATTTTTAAACTATTATTATTTTTCATTTCTTAGTTAAAAAAATTTTTCTTTCAATAAACAAAACAAACAAACTCACAATATTATAATGATCTAAAAATTAAAAACAACTTGGAACAAAAAATCGCTAAGTATTTTTGTTAGTGAATTTTTTTTATTTATAAAATAAAAAAAAATTATTATTTCGCTCAACAAGATTTTTAGACTTTAATTAATATAAGTTGCCTATATAAAATACTTGTCATACTCTTTGTTGTATGAGAATCTATATTTTGATCAATAAAACTCTTAAATGCTTCTAACGATACTATAAGAAAAATAACAAACATACATAAATTATTACTCATAAATATCACACATTCAGATATTTTTGATAAAATTTAACCATTATAATAAATTTTTAAACTATTATTATTTTTCATTTCTTAGTTAAAAATTTTTTTCTTTCAATAAACAAAACAAACAAACTCACAATATTATAATGATCTAAAAATTAAAAACAACTTGGAACAAAAAATCGCTAAGTATTTTTGTTTGTGAATTTTTTTTACTTATAAAATAAACAAAAATTATTATTTCTTTCAACAAGATTTTTAGATTTTAAATTTTTAATTCCCCAAGTACAATTTTTTGTTTTTGGCATTTAAGGTCCCGTGAACTCTAAAATTTGAAATCCGCATTTTAATTCATTATCATCATCTCCAAATAGTATATAAATCTACAAACAGTATATAAGAATACACAAAAAGTACTTGTGTAATAGTTATTTTTTAATTTATAATTTAAAATTTTTTGTTAAATATGGCTCGTTTCGGTGTACCTATGTATTTTTAGATACGATAACAATGGTTGTATTTGTTAAATATGGCTTATTTTTTTAATTTATAATTAAAAAATTTCTTGAAGAAGCCATATTTGATTTATAATTAAATTTTTTTTGAAGAAATCATGTTTGTTGTCAGTAAATTTTTTGTGTATTTTTATATACTGTTTGTAGATCTATATACTATTTAGAGAGGATGATAATGGATTAAAATACGGATTTTAACAAACTTAAAAGAGAGTTTGCCGGGGTTAAGCGAACTCTATAAAATTTATAGAGTTTTTATAGAGTTTGTCGAGTCCGACAAACTTGCTTAAATATAAAAAAAATCGTATTTAGAGAATTAAAGTCCAAAAATCTTGTTTAAGGAAATAATAATTTTTTTATTTTATAAAAGAAAAAAAAGTTTTGTTTGTTCTTTATTTTCTATGCACCACTTTATTCAATTAAACTATTTTTTTTTTAATTCAGAGTTTAACCATATTATGTTATGGCTAATGAAAAAACCTTATATTTAATGAGAAGGTAAGCTAAGTCTCCTCAACAATCATACAGTTAAAAGTTTAAAATTTTTTTTTTCTCTTTTTATTAATCCAACTGCCACAAGCAACTAAATATTCCTCTAAACTTAGCCACCAAATATTATATATATATATATATATATATTCCTCTAAACTTTATTAAAAATAAAAAATACAAATGAGTCCCACAAATTCTTTCACCTTATACACTTATTATCCCTTTTGCACAAATTGAAACCCCAATTTCCTAAATTTTCCATTTCGTGCCAAAAAAAATAAAATTGGTTTCATTCATTGAAATTCACGCAACAGAGAACAATCTGCTCTTGCAAATTCTGAATCGAATCAAGGGACTAAGAAGACGAACTTTTTTTTATGAGAACAGAAAAACGATAATGAGCGTGAGGAATCGCACCCCATTCTTCGGGACTGAAGTTCATGCTTCTTTTGAAGGTAACAACAGCAGCTTCAGAAAAAGGGTTTCCTTCGTAGGAGTGTTGTTTCTGCAAAACAAGGATTCCCGGTAAGCCAAGCATTTAGGTTTCCTCAATTTTGTTACCCTTCCCCTTTTTAAACCCTAAAACTAACGCTAAGTCTTGATTTGATTGCAAGACTCGAAAGGTTCAGAGCCTACATGATGGAGAAGAAAATAAAACTTATTGGCGGCATCATTGAAGCACCAAATGTTGAGAAGATGATCTTTCTTGAGATGATTCCTCCTAGCAATGTCGCACCAAGAAGAACTCGCTAGATTATAAGTTGATGCAGAGGTCATATTCCACTTCTTCAGAACCTGATCATCATGGCACACTTCACCTGACGGTTCTATGAGCCCTACTTTCATCCCAATCAGCCGCCCCTTCCCATCCCGAGCCTCAAGAGCCCTCATAATCGCTGCGTCTTTGTGTGCCAAGAACTTGCACTCCTCGTTTATCTGCTTCTCCGGCATCGCTAACCGGCTGTTATTAGGCTCCAAGTCTGTCTTTGTTAACTTCCTTTGCATCACAAAAGTTACATCAACTCCTTTCAGTGAAGCGATAATCGCCTTGAAAATTTCCGGAAGCTCTGGAATATCACTCTTTGTTGTTGATGTAGATGCCAATGTGGATCCTGTTGAAGGCGATGTAAATGCCAATGTGGATGTTGAAGGCGATGTCAATGTGGATTCTGTTGAAGGCGATGTCAATGCCAATGTGGATCCTGATGATGCCGATGTAGATGCCAATGTGGATTCTGTTGAAGGCGATGATGCAGCATTCTTCTTATTCAGCTTTCTCTTGCCTTTATTCTCCTTCATGCGTTCCTTTCCAAGAGAGTGGTGCAGCTTCAACGCTTTGGAGAATCTCTTGAGTACCGCACGGTCCTCTTCGCAGTAGAGACTCTTGTTTGCCTTAATTGCTGCCCGGTTCACTTTGCAGTACTCCGGGTCTTGCAGGGACACTACGACGTCAATTCTTGTAAGGCGGAATGGATTCGGAGCCATAGCTTCTATTGTTTTCAAATCCAGCTTCAACAACTCCTTCAAAGTTTTCTTGCTTCTCATCTTGGCAACCATGACACTAGAAACACTTTCCAAAAACAGGTTAGACTTTTTTTCACAAGAATGTGAGACTCATGAATCAGAATTTATAGGATGTGCTTTATTTAGAGTTTAAGCTATGATAGAATTAATACTTTCTGTTTTTAAAAATCAATTACGGAAGATTTTGATTAATTTAAACCTGTATAAGTTTAATTTAAGATATGATATGATATGATAAGATACTGTTTCAAAATAATTATCTTTCCAAATTTGTTTTCGTTCTAGTTTAACTGGATAGTGGATACACACAGTTTTAATTCTTAATTGAATGTTAGATATGATTTTAATTTTGATTTGAAAATTTTTCTTGTGTAAGGTTTTAACTGATTTTTCAACCCAAGCATTTTTCTATCACTTAACTGTTTTTTTTTTTCCCACGTAAAGAAAAGAAACGGATTTTCTTTTATTTCCCTTTTTTTGTTCTCTCGTCTTTTTGTTGTTTCCAAGTTGGTTTTCAATTTTTCATTCAAGTTTAACTGGATGTTAGTAGTTTTTATTTTGACTTTTGACACGTTTGCAAGACCAGAGGAAGCCATGTCTGTTTAATGACTCTTTTAGTAGTTTGAACTAAAAATTTGAATTTATATTTCATATTATATTTTATTTAAATTTAAATTAAGATAATTCTGTATTTATATTTGTGTTTTAAAATTAATAAATGATAAAATAAATAAAAATTGTGTTCTTCATTTGAGAAATTTTAGATAAGCTCTTCTTTTTTTCTGAAAAGAAAAAAAAAGCTTTGGAGAAGCAATTCCTCATTTTTTAATATCTTGTCTTTGTTGATTTCCAATCTTTTATACCGAGACTAGTATTTAAACAAAGTTTCTACTACACTTTTTTTTTTTTAGTGTTTCCTGTTAGTTGATGTGTGTATCATTTCTATTAGTGTGTTGTGCAGACTGGACTATTTGTATATGACATTTTCTGGGTTTTCTTCACTCCAGTGATGGTTAGCGTTGCTAAATCATTTGATGCTCCGATAAAGGTTAAAGTCTTATCTGAGTGAATTGAGTTTATTTTCTCCTCCTTTATATGAAGTTAAATAATATACCTTATACAATATCTTCCTAATATTGATCATTCCAATTATTTTTCAGCTTTTGTCCCCCACAGCAGATTCTACCCGGCCATTTTCAATGCTTGGCCTTGGTGACATTGTCATCCCTGGTAGGCTGACTTGTTTATTGATGTATTTTCTTGCAACGTTAAGTTATTAATTATGAACATGACTATAGATACATTGATTATACAAGATTTTCATCAAGTTAGATTAATTTTCATGTCATTTGAGGCATAAGATATGATAAACATTTCAAAGCTAATGTTATAACTTAAAAAGATGTTACATTATCCTCTCCGTTGGATCAACAACGAAGCAAGCATTACAAAGAGTGGTACTCAACTAATGCAAGCCCTTTAATTTTTAAGTAAGGTTAATAGTTGAGAATCATTAAATAATTTAATATATTTGGTTAAATTATTATTTAACGATTTTCAACTATCAATACTACATAAAAACAACAGTACGCGCATTTCTACCTTTAAATTAATCTAAAGAGTTAGAAACTTCAATATTCATTCATTCATTGATAATCATATCCAACTAAATGCAATCGGACTAACAACCTTGTGCTGTCCATCTGACCATTTCAGATAAGCAAAGCTATTTGTGCCTAGAGCTACTGAATTAGAAGATGTGAATGTCACAGTGTAGTTCTTCTTCTCAAACAATTCAGTGAAGGTAAGTGTTTCAGGTTCAACCACAATTTCCACTAATGTGTCTGACTGGAACGACACTGAAGCTTTATATGTTCCTAGGGCACCCACATTGGTCAATGTCCTTGAGTATTGGACACTATTATTGGGTGTTTCAAAAGGAACAGCAAAAGAAGGGTAGTTGAGATCTTCAACCCTGTAGGTCATGCTTGGGACACAAGTAAAGTCTGTTCTAGCAAGAACCTTAATTTGAGAAGAGTTATAGTTTGAGGCACAGAGGAAGTTGAGGTAGTCATGTATATCTGCATCATAGATAAGGCCAGGATCAAGGGCTAGGAGTGGATCCACGTGTCCGGCACCAAAGTCAAAGGGTGTAGCTGGTTGTTGTGTGGCAATGTCCATAATAGGGTATCCATTTGTGTATGTTGTGTATGATGTTGTCATAAGGGCAGACCTTATTGCGGCAGGGCTCCATTCTGGGTGTGCTGCCTTAAGGATGGCCGCTAAACCGCTTATATGAGGGCATGACATTGATGTACCTGTTGCTCACCATCAAACTTTACTAGCATCACAATGCAAATTCTCAAAATCGAATTCACTCTTCAACTATTAGAACTAAAATTAGAAACTTCAAAATTTAACATAAATGAATATATTATTTTTAATTTTTGTGTATTTTATTATTTTAAATAAATTAACTGCTAAAAATTGAAACAATTTGACTGATTTATGAATGTTTTGACGGGTATTTTTGTCTTTGGCTAATTCATTCACAATTGATTTTTGTTCAAAATCAGACTAATTTGGAAAATAATTTTGGTTAACTTAGTCAAATTTATTCGTTCAATCTAATTCTCAAACTATAAAAAAAGGACCACAATTAATTTTAATATTAGACATAAACAAAAAGATATTTTATAAATTCCAAAAATTAATCAAACAAAAAGATATTTTATAAATATAAAAAATTAATCACTAAATTATCTATTAGTTATTTGTGCATATGTTTTACTTTAATTTTTTAACATTAAAATAATCAAACTTTTGGTAACAAAATAATCACACTTTTAACGTTAAAGTAATCAAAATTTTCATGAATGTGAATCAAATTGATTGTGTTGATTATAAGTTATTGAACCAACCTCTATCAGTTTAACATAACAACAATATAAAAAAAATTCAAGTCCAAATTTAATATTCATAATAAATAATTTTTTTCTGTTATTTTTTTATATTTTTTTATTTCTTGTTGCTCATGCTTTTTTTTCTTTTGTTCCAAAATGTGTGACTTATTTTTTTTATTTGATAGTTGTCATATGAATTTGATGAGCTATGCATTTTTCTTTCTATATATATACATCCTTTATAATCATTAATCAACAAAAGAAATATAATACATATTTTTATTTATTCATACTATTCTCTATCTTTTTCTTGTTCCTGTTATAAGTAATAAGTTTTTGTTATATTATTTATGAAAGAGAAATAAGAGTTACCAGAATTTATAATTTTTTGGTCATCACTTAATGATGAACTCAAAAACAATAAATTCTGAATGAAGTTTGAGTATAAACACACTTACCGGACATAATGTTGAAGGTGGTGCGCCTACTGTCTTCTTCCAAACCAGTGGGTCCAGAAGCTCCGGTCCATCCAGCAAGGATGTTAACTCCCGGTCCGATTAAATCCGGTTTAAGTATCTTGGGCGAGAGAGGATTGGGTCCTCTGGAGCTGAAAGCAGCCACCACCGGAGAAGGCTGAACCTGTAGCTGAGTGCCTCCAAAGGAAAGCGTAGCCGTGGCATTCGAACAAGACAAAATATAATCTCTTATGGCATCACTCGCTTTCTTCCCTAACAATGCTGCAGGAACAAGGTGTGCATCAGCAACTAACTCCTCTCCATGTTCTTCACCGTTCCCTACAAGCATTCCAATTCCACCAGCTCTCTTCACTTCTAATCCCTTCTTGAATCTTCCACTTCCTCCTCTCTTGCATAGCACAATCTTCCCGGACACTCTAGAAGGAATCAGTGTGTTTGTTTCGCAGCGGTTTTCCAGCGTTGAATTGCTCACATTCCCGGCATAAACTAGTGGCAGGGGAGTGTCCAGTAACTTACTCGACACTTCCATGTAGAGTGATGATCCGGTGTATGTCATCCCATTTCCAAGGCTGACGTACGCCGGAAAATCACGGTCTATGGTACCAGCACCGACAGTTGTCATCCATGCTGCCACGTTGGATATGTTTCCCGGAAACGGGCCGCTATTTCCGGCTGAAATGGAAACAAGAATTCCATGGGAGGTGGCTCTGAAAGCACCAATTGCGATAAGATCTTGGTAGTATTCGTCTAGTTTGGAGCCAAGGGACATGGAGAGGATATCGACGCCGTCTTCAATGGCCTTGTCGATGGCGGCGGCTATGTCGGAGGAGTAACAACCTCTTTTCCAGCATACCTTGTAAGATGCTACACGGGCTTGTGTTGACATTCCTCTGGCTGTCCCCGGAGCTAAGCCGAAGAAGCTCGCTCCGGAAACTATGGAACCTGCTGCTGTAGTTAAGGTGTGAGTTCCATGGCCTTCTTCATCCCTTGGTGACTTAGATTCCTTCTCTTCATTGATAGGCCCACTAACTTGTTCATGCCTATGTTGCAATGATATCAATGTTCAACACAAGTTTGTTAAAGATGATAAACTTAGTTGTTTGATAAATAATGTTCCATGTAAGCTCAAATTTATTTAATGTATACACAAGTAAGGTATCATAGATTCATACCCTTTGTGGAAAAACCTTGCACCAATAAGTTTCCTGTTACAGTGTGATGAATTGAAGTTCTTTCCAGATTCACATTCACCTTTCCATCTACTTGGTATTGGGCCAAATCCAGTGTCATCTAAGCTCTCATGTTCAGGCCATATACCACTGTCTAATACTCCAATAATTACCTCACTCTCTGCCACAGAAGCAGGTAAATGGGTGCTAAATCTATCCAAACTAGCAAGAGTTAGATCCAATCCAAGGAAGTATGGTGTTCTTGTTGTGTGAAGCTCGTATTTGCGCTCCGGTATTAGCGAAAGGATTCCTGGTTGCTTCGAGAGCGCCTCGGCTTCTTGGTTAGTTAGCCTTGTTGAGAAGCCATGGACTACATGCTTGTAGGTGTATAGCATCTCTGCTGATTCTGATACTGATTGCAATGATGATTCAAACCAATTGTGGTGATCATTGAAACTTGCTGGCATGGTGGACTTCTCCATGTGGACTATGTATGTTTTTTTGGATTGTTCTATGTTGTTTTCTGCTATGGTGTGTTTGGCATAGAAAATCAATAGTAGAAGAGTATGAAGAAACTTGAATTTTTGCATCTTCATTTTGTGATGTGTTCTTACCAACTGAATCTTTGGCTTGTATCTTGTTTTTTTTATTTGGATATGTGGGAATGTTAAGGTATTTGTTGTTGTTGATTTGGAAGTCTTGAACTTCTATATATCATATGGGAAAAGGTTCTTTTACGTGATAATTGGAGGTTACACAAAATGGGTTGTTCTTAAAACAACTGAAAAATATGGACTAAGATATAGAAAATAATTAGGTAGTGTTGTTAAATTGAATTAATAATTATTTGTGTTTGTGTATGTGTTTAAATCCATGAAAAGGTACTACTTTTCAGGAAGTTATGCAAACTTGAACAGACCATTGTGTTAATCTCTTGTGTAGTTGTGTTGCCTCTTCACATTATGTTATGTGTATTTTACCCCTTTCTTGTTTGGTGCAATGAAGCATAGCTCGGAATTGAAATGTAACTAATTCCAATTTTCACATTTTGAGTAACATGGAGAATTAAATTTATATCTAGAATTTTTTTTCCTCAATTTTTTGGTGCATATTTTTCTTGTAATTCTTGTCCATGCTATATAAATTAAAAATCTGCAAGATTTATTAGATGATGTCTCTTTCTTTATTAGAGGGAAAATATTTTTAATTTTAAATTTGAATCGTACATTTAAATAATGAAGCTAAAATCATACATTTACTCATTCTC
The DNA here is from genome assembly GCF_000817695.3 of Arachis duranensis. Lineage (NCBI taxonomy): Eukaryota > Viridiplantae > Streptophyta > Magnoliopsida > Fabales > Fabaceae > Arachis > Arachis duranensis. The sequence continues at coordinate 108,353,550 of NC_029777.3, forward strand.
TTTCTTTTACCACTATATGATTTTATTTTATTTTTCTTTCTTACCCATCAAATACGAGAAAAGTTGCTATACTGTACTGCTCATGTACTACTAATTTGAAAAATACTTAAATTCTTTTTCCTTGTCTCTTCCCCGTGCCCAAGTGTAATGTTCATTTATAATTTGCAATTTTGCATTACTGTAATTATTATTATTTTCTAGTTTTCTTAGGTTATTAATTACATTCAATTGTTCTTCATGCACTAAATAATTCATTACTCGTCATAATAAAGAAACGTAGTGACATAGGCTTGAAATTTTATCTATTATCATAATAAAAATCTGGTCTAAAAGATTCCTTTCTTTGTGGAGTCTGTAAAGAACTTTAAAGCCTTCATTGTTCGCACTTCGCAACTTGTCATACTGATACACATCTATTGCATGAATTTGTACATGTCTGCATTTGTGAGTTAATGTAATTCAATAATCATAGCACCTAGTTACTAATTCCAGGACCTATAAATGTACCCTGAAGTACAAAAACTTAAAAGCATCTCATTTTCAAAATAGAAAAGGGAAAATTTTCTTTCTTTTACATAATATATAAACCGAACATCATGGGTTGGGAATTAGAAAGTCCTTGAGTATTTCCTGATTTCATACATGATTGAAGAAATGGAAACAAGATCCTTGTTCAATGCAGAACCACCAACTATCCTCTTGATGCAATCAGAGAGTCTGGTGTAATAAAGCAACAATTGGGTCAATGCGGCCCTTAAGATCTCCATACCACACAAGAAGTTGCTGAAAGAAGTTATCACGTCTTTGTGCATAAGCTCTATAGCAGCCTTCCACCTGCTCGCAAAATCCTTCACCAGTGGTTCGACTTCAGCCACGGTTATCGGCTTATCATTACTGGACGTTGAGTCCTCCGCTGAAAAGTCAATCACAGTTAAACCCGAATATTTTCTAAAATCCATATGGAATGCATATAAGGTGTTGAGATTTGCAGAGTTTTCTTGTACTTACAGGCTCTGGATTTTACAAACTTGATTAAATCATTAAAATGCTCTTGTAGCAGTTCTTCCTGCATGGATGGAGAAAGTGTCAACATGACTATGTATTAAAGCATAAGGATAAATTAAGTTCTCCCGAAACATATCACATTAGCTATACTTTCCCATTTCTCCTCCTTTCAATAATTATAATTGCTTCCTTTTTCTTTTTTCTCCATAATTGATTATGTCAAAATCATTTCATCTTTAGATAATTACCTTCAAAGTAATTTATGTTTGGATGTATAAAATAGAATTTAATAGCCATATTAAAGGTGCGAGTTTTGCTTCTAGTCAAAAGCTTAAAAAAGTTGCTTATGATTATAAAGCGTTTTTTCAGCTTGGAATTATTATTTGCTTATTATCTATTTGTTTATTTTTACCAAACATGACAACCTTTTCAAAACAGCTTTTATTATTATTAAAAAAAATCTACTTTTAGATTCAAAAATACTATTTGTACACCAAAATCAGCCACCATGTATTTTTGTTCCATGTGCAGTTTAATTCATTTTTAATGTGTATTTTGTATTTCAATGTGTATTCTATACTAGTGGCTGATTTTGGTGTACACCTAGCATGGTTGTTTTAGATTATAAGTGTTCCCACAAATTTTTGTTTGTGGTGACACAAGATATACAAGAGATTATTGCAATTACCACAAATAATGTTGTGTTGCTCTTTAGTAGCTCCTCAAAGTGCATTTGAATTTTCCCACCTTCAGGACCTGCTTCCTGATCAAGATCATCAGAAAATTTCAGATGAACAAAACTCAAGGATATTCCAAATTGCTAGAGCAAACTATAAAAATCGATGTTTTATGTGATTTTATTTCATTTTATTTTTTAATTTCTTTTGGGGTCTTGTCCAAGTAACTTTTTTGTATAATGACACCCTTGACCTTTAGATTGATGCACATATAGCTCAACTAAAAAAAAAAAGAATCACATTGTAGATCCTACCTTCAGAACAGCAATTGTCATATCATAATTGTTTATAAGAAACACTGTCTGCAGTTTTGGCTTTGGAAAGTTCTTGGCAAGCTTGATTATTAAGTCATCAACAGCCATTCTAAGCCGTTCCAAATTCAACTCGAGCTGTAATTAAGCACAGAAATGTTGTCATGATGTCAGAGTACGTACAAAAGAAAAGTTGATGATTCTCCTTTTTTCTTATACTGACCTGACCATCTCCATACTCGGTGTTTAAGTGGATAAGCGAGGCAGTGAACTCAGCATAACGCCTCATGACATAGTGAGGATGAACATCATCTTCCCACAAAGTCCTCACATTAGCATTACGCAGGCTGCTGAGGTGCATGTCAAATACCATCTTAAATCGAGGCCATAGAGAAATATTAACCTGCCAATTCGGAATCAGCTTCAGTTAAACTCCATGGTGCATATGCTGCACAGGTTCATGGACTCTTTTATGTTGTTAATGTTAATCCATTTGAACCATCAAAATTGCATGTCCCTCAAAATTTTAAATTAAAAGTACATAAATGACACAATATATTGTAAGTGCAAGGGAGTAAGAAAACCAATAATGTGCACAAAAAATATCAGAGGTAGTAAAAGGACTATAAAGCAAGAAGAGAGACAAAAATGCAGTGGAAGGGGAACAAGAACCCTAGGCTATTCATGAGCAGTTAACTTTATTCATTTTAAAATATTATCAGTGATCAAGAAAAGACTTGTGTTAACTGACCTTGTCTAAATAAGAATCCAAACATGGAATTCGCCTCCGAGACATGATGAGCTGAAATGAGAAAAGTGAACCATTTGTAAAAGCACTATTCTTTGCCAACACAAACAACAAGTTTAGTTTCAGCTGAAACATGATCTGGGGAATGGAACTAATTTGAGTTCTAACTGTGCTGAAGATTCTATTATGTATTACACATTTCTAACAAAGCTTTATCACGGAAAGCTTGTATCACAAGCACAGATCATCATGGTATTATGCTTTATACAGTATAGGAGGATGCGTTCATCAGTATTTGCATCACAATATTACATAGATCTTCTGGATATTATTCACTTTTGGCATTTACTTCCTGAGATATGATTTATATCCCCAACGACAACTAAATTGGGAATTCCAGGATAGGTGGAAGGTGGCTAAGATCAGGTGTTGGCATTATACCTACAATAGGACAGCTGCAACAGTAGTCAAATTAGCTCTCACTATGGAGTTTCCATGTTGGCTTTAATATGTTGTCCTTATTGAAAGGACTGAACCAGAATGCTACAAGTTGAACATTACCTGATGCTGCCGAATTATAAGAATCATAAGCATTAATCCTATAGCATCATAGCAGTTTGGAAGAATTGTATTGACGTGCTCATCAATGACACTGAAAGGACCTGACAATACCAAAGAACAAACAAAATAGTCCACTTAGAACCTGAGGCCAGAAGTGAAAAAAATAATAAAATAAAATAAAATTCCACCGTGAAAATGATACTGTTTGTTTGGTGTGCGCAAGTATTTGTATACCAAAAAGTAAAAAATAAAAAGAGCTGAAAACATTCAGAGCATTGGAGATCACTATAGAATGGTTTCACTTTAAGTTAATTGTTTCAGCACTTCAAATAAAATCCCATGCAAACATTATAAATCACGAGCTTAAATTTTCATCCCTAACACATCAGTACTGAATTTTCAATGCTACATTATTTAATTTTGCCAAGCATCCCAGCTCATTGGTGTTACTAATATAATGATCTTCTGTATAATTTGAGTACAGTGAAGACACTATTAAAGAATTCAGATACCTGAAAAGATTTCATAAAATACATTTTCTTCTCCAAAGAAATCTTCACAGAAATTATACCTGCAGACAAAAGATAATGCCAAACATGCATATCACCGTAAGTTTTATGCACACTAATATTTTATGACAATTTAAGAGGTAAAGAAAACTGTAGTGTACTCTGAAGTAGCAGTATCCATAAGCAGCTTCTGCAAGCTCCTGAAAAGAACCTCATACGGATATTTAAGAGAACTAGCTTCAGCAATATGAGGAATCAAAGCAGGCTCCTCAATTCCCTGTTAAAAACGTGAACAATATAATAATGTCAAATCTTAGGCAGTAATCCGAAGTTTGTACAAGCTGTGGAGATCGGAGTCATCTAATGACATAAATTCCTAGTAATCATACCAGAGCCTAGGAGAAACTAAACATCACTAATAAAAGTATAGCAAATACTTCCTAAGAAGAATTTCTCTCCCTTTTTTTTTCTTTTCTTTTCCTTTTTTTTTTATCAAATCAAGGTACAATTATCAATTCATAACACCACCAACAGCTCCCACAGAACCCATAGAAATATAATACAGCCCAATGAAGAAAAAGAAATCTTTCTCCAGGCAGCTTTTGACAAAACTTAGTTGTTGTATATCTTAGTTGACTCAGCATTCAGAAAAAGAATATTCTACATGGTTTTCCCCCTTTTTCTAGATTGAGTTATACCTTTATTATATTGATCCTGTCCCCAAGAGCAAAAACAGCAGAACGATTCTTTAGCGGTTCTCTTGCTCTTGTGAAAAGACCACTGCTTCTGGTCTCTACACCAATTAAATCCTCCGCTGTTGCTATATCCAGCTGTAGTTTCTCCAGAGCTTGTATATAAGCACGGAAATGAGCACTGAGAACCTGCAAAAATATAACAACATTAGATTAGCTTCCGTATTTCTCTTCTTCACTGTTTCCCTTTAAAATCAATCTATTCTACATGCACACTATTGAAGTAGCCGCTAAAAGTTGTTAATTCACAAATGTAACTCGGATCAGTAATCAGACAACTGAGCTCACACAACAATCCAAACAGCAATATTCTAAAGTTTAAGTGACCATTTAAAGCATGGAGGCCAGCAATATAGTAACCAGCACAGAAACAAAGTAACAGCTTCCAGACAGCAGTTCCCTGAATATGGCAGGCCAGCACAGAGATGCCTGACGTCTCACATACTATCAATATTCATACATCCCTTTACACCCCATTGAAACAAAATTGAAGATAATTACATCAAGAGCAACCAAAAGCGTTGTCCACTCCTCATAGCAACGTCAATATTGTAGACATAGGCAAAAATTATAAATCAGTCAAAATCCCAATGGATGACTCTGATTTCAAGAGTTACCTTGTTCATCGTATCAATGTAAGCTGCTCGAACTTCATTATATATTTCCTTGCCATGTTCCTTGAGGAAAGTAATGACATATCTACACTTTTAATTTCGATTTGTTAGATTCAAAGCAAAATTCAAAGTTCACAAAGTAACTAAAATGATTTGTCAACTTATTTTCTGATATTCCCTTTCCATTATAAACTAGCCACATGGCCACACCTACATACACATTCTGTTACTCCTCTTGCAATCTTTGTGTCACTAATGCTTCAGCAATTAAAATTAGGCCCATTATGATTGGCCCAAGTCCCCCCATGGTTCTTATCACAGAACAAACAAATATTCTTCAGTGTTTATTCATTAACAACATTCCATGAGATCAACAGCTTGCAGATAAAATTTTAAATTTTGATTTTATAGCTTAGCAGTTATCATCATATCAAGCTACTGGGTTCTAAAAACCATTAAAAGAAACTCACTTGTACTTTAAAAGGACATTTTGTTGAAGTATTTGGATATTTGTTTTGGGTTTTCTCAACGCATAGAGTTTCTGTACAATGAAGTCAAACACCTGCAGATGTATGGATAGCTATGATAAATATAATTGTTTATGTAATAACTACTAAAAATAAAATATTACAAGATATTTTATTATAGAAAGAAAAGGTCATGCTAATACTTTTACAGTTATTGACAACCTTAGAAACTGCTTTCTGCCGGAGTTTTTCAAGCTCAGGTTGAACATCTTTTAGAGCTTTTGAAGCTTTAACCATGGGATCCACTTCTACAAACTTTAGTTTCTTACTCAGAGTCTCAAGTGTTCTCAGATATTCCTCATTGACCTGGAAAAAGTCCAAAAGATTACCAAAGGAAAAGGGAAAAGAGTAACCAAAAAAAAGGGAATGAAAGTATAGCAGACGAGTATGCTAAGCATAGGCACATCATATATTGTGTAGTGTCCATGGATTTTAAAACATATAAAGCAAAGGCTAAAATATATCAAAGGCTAAAACATCAAAAGAAAGAGACATCTATTCAGCAACAATAAGCTGTCAACCTAGGGTACATATTCTCAACTCCAAAAGAATAATTGTTTTTAAAGGGCCTATATAATTCAAAACTAATAAACAAGATATAGTTAAAAATCCACCAGCTACTTCAATTCCAATGCCATATATTTTCATTTTTATGCATTTACTAAAGAAAAAGTCACGATCAAAGTATATGGGAAATACTCAATAAAACCCTTGTTTCAAAGCCTAAAAAACTGATAGCATTCATTGATGTAGAAGATAGATTGAAACAATACTACTAGAAAAGATTAATGTATACAGTATACCATCAAAAACAATTAAGACAATATTACTGGAGGGAAGAGTATGAAAAAGCATAAATACCTCTCCATCAACAAGAATGTCCACCATCCTTGGAGGGACAATAATGTCCTCGACGAACTTAGCCAATTTGGATTCAGCCACCTTTTGGGGGGAAAAAGAGAGAAGAAAAACTCTTTTACTACATACAAAACTTGTCAAAATGTTAATGTAAATAGCCTTTTTATGCAGTTTGCTTCCCATATCAACATGAAAATTAGGTGCATAATGCTTGTCCATATTTCCCATTGTATTTAAGCAAAGGCCAAATGATGTTACAAACAAGTAACACCTTTTAAATTTTCTTTACCCCCCTCTGTTTTTAATTAGCAGCCCCTTTTTAAATGTTCAATTGGATTAAGGAGATGATAGAAATGTATTAGAGTTATAAATAGTAAAATGCATTTTACAAAATTATCCTTGGTACCAATTATTTGTGAAAAAATAAAAAATTATAAAAGTGAACTGTAAAACAGAGGGAGTATTTTAAATAAAACAGCCATACCTTGCGATTCTTCAAGCGCAAACCCATATCCATAGACTTCTCCTGTAGAATCTTAATGTCTGAACTAATGGAACCAATCTCAGCCTGATTAAAAAGCACAAAGTATTTCAGTATTTAATATTCAATATCCACAGAGCATGTACTTCAAACAGTTGAATAAGTTCTCCACATTATTGCAGGCACTTAGCCGATTTGTTGAACTATGGTTCCACCTCAGATTTCAATTATTTCTTTGCCATTATATGCTCAAAGACTTTTGTAGATAATCATCTCAATTATATAGAGCAGTCAATTAATGTAACAAAAATTAAGATAAGTAAGATAACAGAGATGACCCCTCCAAATTAATGCAACTGCCTTATGGGTGAAATAAACTGTTTACCAACTGCATGTACTCAAAATAGATTCTGTCACATGTATCCAAAATAAATACAGTAAGTTTCTAATGTGCTCAAAGGGTCGAGCAACATACCTGAAATCCACTTAGAAGAGTTTCCATATGTGACAAAATACTATCGCAATCACGAATTTGATCATGAAGAGAGACTAAATTATCACTTTCTTTAATATAATCCTGCAACAAACAAATCAGTTGGAATACTAATTGATTAGTAAATTTCAGCAACCACGGAACCTAGAACCAGATAAAATCCTACAGAGATATGATCTCCATAATGCCAAGCCTACATGTAACGTTAGTTCTCTAACCAGAAAGCAATCATACAGGTAAACTAATTGTCAAGTCCAGCAAACCAAATAAAAATGGAGTGGCTATTATAAAGCATTACAAAACACTTAAAAACAAACCTGAATTGAATCCAATTCGACTTTGCGCAAATCATTTTCAACTCCTTTTGTATAATCCCTAAGTTTTGTGCCTTTGGATAGTATGTTTGCAACAACCTACATCAATGAAAACAAGTTAATAGCTTCATATGCATGTCTAACTGGGAGAATATTTCAAAGGCAAAGAAAACCGGAAATATGAAGAACTTATGTGATTAGTGACAAAGAACGGGTGCGATAAAACCATAGCATAATTGTAATCCTCATCCAGTAAAAGAGCTGTAAATTTTAGCCACCCATTGAAGTATTTACACATTTGTTTAATTTTTACCCCTTTTTAAAAGGAAGAGATTAGGAACAAGCATTGGAATATCACAAAGGTGCATGCAAAAAAGGACATAGCATATTCAAATAAAAGAACCATCATGGTTACAAAAGATTAAATTAAAAAGAAGGAGAAAAAATTAGGTTATTCGAACATCATGTAATTTTAAATTAATAGAGTTTCCATTGAAGAACAAAACAAATATGGTTAACTCACTTCATCATTCTTACATTCTTCAAGCTCCTGTTGAAGCCCTTCCAGCGACACATCATCACTGCAACAAGAACCCAAAAAACAGAATCCACAAATTTTCAATACTTAAAGGTCAAAAATGAAATGACAAAAACCGATAGTAGTAACAAGAAATATAATCTAACCTTCCTAGATCGTCTTCAACATTTAAGTCTCCAACAAAGGCTCCCAAATCGAATGTGCTACCAGGGCTCTACACAACACATCAAAAAATTGATTGCAAAAATAAAAAGTTCACAGCATCTGGTTGCAGATGCTAAGAGGAAACGAAAAGGAATGCATACCACCACTGAGCTTGGAGTTACATCAGCCATATTCGTTTGTGCAACGAATAATTCTTCACGGGTTGCTTTGAGTTTTCAGTATTACTTTTGGAGAGAAGAAGTAAAAAGAAAACCAACAAAGATTATTGTTAGTAAAAGCAAAAAGATAAATGATAGAATAGACGAGGTCTTCGGAAAACAAAAAATATGAACAAAATACAAATTTGCAAATTATCCAGGTGAATCACTAATGATCAATAACACACCACAATCCAAATTTGCAAATACAAATACAAGCATCAATGGATCCCCAATTTCGTGTAGCAGACAACTCAGTTTGACGAAGTTCAACACAGTCAAGCATAACCATGAATTTGCAGCCATACAAGAACCCATTGTCAGTATTCCCTAACAACAACGCTAATTCTCCCTTGGATTCAATTCAAAGCCCATTACATCTACAGCTAAATTAACTTTGATTAAACATCACCGAAAATAAGAGCAACTTCAATTAAGCATCACCTCTAACCACAATGCACATTCCCACGGATTCAGACCTAGACTGACATTTGAGGAAAATGAATTGATGAAAAAAAGTTAACAAGCTTGAGATGGAGAAGGAGAGCTCACCAGCGGAGAAAGAGATGAAGAAGGAACATGCGGCAACCGTGAACGGTGACCAACGCCGGTGGAGCAAGCAACCCGATCCGATGGAATGAGATCGGGATCGGGATCGTGAACGGTAGTTAAGATGGAAGATTGTGGCGGTGGTGGGACAAATCTGACAGGTTATAATTAAGATACAAGTCGTTGATGGATGGTCCAATGAAGAAGAAGGAGAAGGAAGCTTAGCTAGCAGGGAAAAAAGAAGAAGAAAGAAGAACCACACTGTATCTAAATCGTAGGAACCTTCACTTATGGCTACTGCCTACAGGAACCTGTATTTTTTTTATTTTTTTATTTTTTTTATTTTTTGCTCGATTATTTTTACTATCAGAAATTAAGAATTAAGTTGTCTTTGGAATTTTTTTTTGGAAAATTAACTTTTCTTTTTCCTTCTCTGGAAGAGTGAAAAATTACTATTAACCAATCACAAAAAGAGGTTATTTTGTCATAAAGTCGTTAGAAATAATATAAAATAAGGATCTATAACATATAGTATAGTATTAATTTAATTAATTAAAATATTGTACAAACAGATTTCTATAAAAATAATGCACAAACATGTTTTTTTAAACTACTCGAATTATAATTTGAAGAACATATTTTTCAGTACTGTAAGTAAATCTAAATATCTTTATTATTATAAGTAAGAAAGAAAATAGTTAATCCTCCTCCTCTACTAATTTCTATCTCTTCAACGCTGCGCTTCCCTTCCTTTCACTTCTCAGAATACTCAAAACTCTCTGAAACTCGCACTGTGTATCAACTCTCTTATGCAACTCTCACTCACTATGCTGCATTTTAAGGAGGAACTGGTCAAACACGGGAAAGCATGCAGAAGTCGGTGCCACCTGTCACATACGAACGATTAAGTTGTCATCATCCTCTTCATGTAGCTCTACTGCTGCCGCAACGGTGACGTTTCGCCACTGACAAAAGTTAAAACCACCAACCTCTCTCGATCAAGTCATCAGCATGAATCACATTCCGAGCTAAACGACGACGTTTTAGTGGTAAACTATAGAAATTGTTTCAGAGTTCTTAGTGCTATTTAACCCTACTGGAATATACTCATACTTATTGCTACAATTTATTATTATTATTATTATTATTATTATTATTATTATTGAAGATGCATAAGTTAATTGATAGATTACTGAGTGTTACACAGAGAAATTAACAGGGTTAAATTATTGAATGTGTAGCATTATGGTAATATATATAGATTGAGATTTATGTGGTCAACCAATAATTTGAGAAGATTTAATGATCAATTCAAAGATTCGAAGTTGTTGTAACAAAGAAGTAGACTTGAGCTTTTAAGATTAGCATTTGGCTCAGGTGCTTACTGTAGAATGGATTGGTCCATGCAATTACCATTATAAATTTAATTACCATGATAAACCATGTGCCTTCAGATCTTCCACGATTAGTGCTGCATTTTCTTCTGCTTCTGTATGTAAGTCTAAGAGTTTGTTGCTGATAAATTTCATTTATTTTTTCTATGTATATGAAATATGAAAACCAACATTTTTGCTAACTCGTGTTTGGATTTCTTAGAGTTGAAGTGATTATGTATATAACTTAAACGACTTGTACTATTGCTGGTGAATATGGATTGAGATGGATGCAGGTGATCGATCAATAAATTTGAGAATTTCTTGAAAGTCTATGCAAAGCTGGGAATATATAATAAACAATTTAGATCATATTATACAGAATATGCCATTATCCTTTTTTTTTCCCGCTATTTACAATTATTCCTTACTAAGTCTCCCCCCTGAAACTCAATCCAATAGAATGGAAACAGAACATAATGATAACATGCACCCAGTTAGGCCTCCTTGCTGAACCAACAACCAAGCATTAAAATACTAGAGTGATCCTTAGTTTATGCAGAACCTATTCCACTAGGTTTTGCTGATATTTCAGAATCTATGAGTTAGGATCCTTGAAAAATCATAGTCATGTCCAGCTGAATGCTATTGGACTAGCAACCTTATGGTTTCCATCTGACCATTCCAGATAAGCAAAGCTATTTGTGCCGGAAGGCATCGAAGTAGTTGTAAATGTCACAGTGTAACTCTTCTTCTCATACAGTTGAGTGAAGCTAAGTGTCTGTGGTTCAATCATAATTTTCACTGAGGGAGGAAGGGATGACACTGAAGCTTTATATGTTCCTCCACTGCCTACATTAGTAAGAATTCTTCTATATCGGACAGAGGTGGCCTTATTGGAACCACCTCCTATTCCTGAAGCTGTTTCCAAGGGAACAGCAAAAGAAGGATAGTTGAAGTCTTCCACCCTATAGTGCTTCCTTGAATCACAAGTAAAGTCTCTTCTTGCCGCGAGCCTAATTTGGAATTGAGTGTAATTCAAGGCACAGAAGAAGTTAAGGTAGTCATCTACTTTTGCATCATAGACAAGACCAGGATCAAGAGCTGCCACTGGATCCACGTGTCCAGCACCAAAATCAAAGGGGGTTGCTGGTTGTCCAATGGCAATATCTTCAATTGTTTGCCCAGTTTTGTATGTTCTATAGGCTGTGGTCATGAGTGCAGACCTTATTGCGGCCGGGCTCCATTTCGGGTGCGCTCCCTTGATGATAGCAGCTAAACCACTTACATGAGGGCATGACATGGATGTACCTGAAATTATGTTAAAGTTCACATGCCTAGTATCAACCGTCAAACCGGTTGGTCCTACTTTTCCAGTCCACCCAGCAATGATGTTTACTCCCGGAGCTATAAGGTCTGGTTTGAGTATCTGTGGTGTGAGAAAATTTGGCCCTCTAGAGCTGAACGCTGCCACCACCGGAGACGGTTGAACTTGCAAGTGAGTGCCTACAAAAGAAATTGTAGCTGTGGGATTTGGAGAGGAGAAAGTATAGTTCTTTACAGCATCGCTGGATTTTTGGCCTAGTGCTGCTGCAGGGAGGAGATGGGGGTCAGCAACAAGCTCTTCCCCATATTCTTCGTTGTTTGTCAATATCATACCAACGCCTCCAGCTCTCATTACAACTAGACCCTTTTCCACCCTCGGAGATCCTCCTCTATCACATATCACGATTTTGCCAGCAACTAGTGAGGGAATCAAGCTATCTGGGATGCAAAGGTATCCCACCGTTGAATTGGTTACATTACCAGCATAAACAAGTGGTACTGGAGAAGCAGATAAAGGTTTGCCTGTATAAAGTGATGCTCCAGTATGTGTCATCCCATTTCCAAGCTTGATATAGGCTGGGAAATCGCGGTCTATGGTACCAGCTCCCACGGTGGTTATCCATGGTGCTACATTGGACAAGGTTCCAGGACTAGGCCCTCCATTTCC
>NC_029777.3:108366251-108370428 GCF_000817695.3 Arachis duranensis
TGAAGTGGAAACAAAAATTCCATGGGACGTGGCTGTGAAAGCACCAATAGCAATGATATCTCTATAGTAGTCCGTTGAAGTTCCCCCAATAGACATGGACAGGACATTCACACCATCGTCTATGGCCTTGTCGATTCCGGCGGTTATGTCAGAAGCAAAGCATCCACCAAGCCAACACACCTTGTAAGCCGCCACACGGGCTTGTGGAGCCATCCCTCTTGCTGTCCCTGAAGCCAAGCCGAAGAGGCTTGCTCCTTGGACTGCTGATCCTCCTGCTGTAGTTAAGGTATGAGTTCCATGACCATCATCATCCCTTGGTGACCTTGATTCTGTCTTCTCATCAATAGGTCCTAGAGCTGCTTCATACCTATACAATTTCTTTTCAAATATTGTATTTTGTAATTTATCTTCCCAATCTACAGACTTTGAATTTGACAGCAAGGTTGGGGTGCTTGGCCCTGGTCCTTGAATGTTGATTATATTACCCCTTGTTTCTTTTCCTTATCTTATATGATATTATTATTACGTTATTTAATTGAGGTAATGAACATAAGGGTAAAGTTGGAAAAGATTAATTAATGCTACATAGATATTCACACATAACAGATTTCAGTTAAAATATTTTTGTTGAGAAGACAGTTATATAGATGGTGGAAGTATAATGATAAGATATTAGATTGAATAACAAAACTTATCATGAACTTGATAATTTTCCCCACAAAATGGTCAGTTAGTAGATTAAATAAAGAATTTTATTTTTTTAGTTCATGAAAAAATAGAGAAAGACATAAGGCAGCAGTATTTAATGCATATACAAATAAAGTAACATACATTATGCATATATGAGAAAGGCATCATAGCTTCATACCCTTTGACCAAAAACCTTGCACCAACAAGTTTCCTGTTACAGCTTGATGAATTGAAGTTGGTTCCAATTTCACACTCACCTTTCCAGCCTCTCGGCACTGGTCCGAGTCCCGTGTCATCCAAGCTCTGCAGCTCCGGCCAAACACCAGTGTCTATTACTCCAATAACCACCTGACTCTGCTGCTTAGAAGCAGGTAAAAGTGTTGTGGCCTTGTCCAATCCAAGAAACTGTGGTGTTCTTGTTGTGTGAAGCTCATATCTAACTTCAGGCATGACATAAAGAATCCCCGGTTGTTTTGAGAGTGTTTCAGCTTCTTGGTTGGTTAGCCTTGTGGAGAATCCATGAACTACATGATTGTATGTGTATAGCATCTCTGCTGAATCTGACACTGATTTCAGTGATGAATCATACCAACTGAGGTGATCACTGAAACTTTCTGGCATGTTGAACTTGTCCATGTGAACTATGTATGTTTTTTTGGCATCTTGTGTTTTCTTTTCAGCTATGGTGTGTCTGCCATAGAAAATCAGCAGCAAAACAATCTGAAGAAACTTCAATATCAGTATCTTCATCTTGTCACACTGATTTTTTTATTTGTCAAATGAATCTTGGCTTCTTCTGTGCAGAGGTATGTAAGGTATTTATTGGTGTTGATTTGGAACTATTGAACCTTGATGCAAAGATTCTTTTTACGGCTAAGATGATTATAATTGGAGGGTCACACAAAGAGGGTTGCCCTTAAAACAACAAATGAATGTGGACCCAAGTTATAGAAAAATAATATTAAGAAAAAGTTTGTTAAGTTGAATCAATAATGCATCGTGAGTGACCCAGTGTTTCAAGGCATTCAGGAAATTTTGGACCTCCTTTTTGAATGAACAACAACTAACTAATTCTAATTTACACCCATGTATTATTAATGGTACATAAATTAATCACGTTATATTCAATAGTAAATTAAAAATTAGCAAACATCAGATATTCACTTAACACAATAGTTTACTCACCAAAAAAAACTTAACACAATAGTTTGCCGCTATACAAAGTTTTAGCATTTTTCATGGTATCTCTCAACTCAATATACCAAAGATAAATTCGTCAAAGATCAGAGTTTTATTAAAGAGTTTGTTATTAACTAATGGGTTACTGCATGCACAAGACGAAATTTAAATTTTTAACATTTATTTAAACGGACTAGTAAACTAACAACTAGATTAACCCAACTTAAATAAGTTTTAGAATTTTTAACTAAAAATAAAAGAATCAATCTGTCAAATGCACCAAAAGAAGAACCCCTTATGAGAAAATAAAAATATTAAAAATATATGACAGGTGTCATATTGCGGAGGAAAATGGTTTCTCCAAAATTGTTGCCTAATTAAAGAAATATTTCTGACCAATCAAATACAAGATTCATTATGGGTTTTGGCTATCTACAATTCTTTCATATAAGATATTTATAGGAATTAGATTTAATTTAGCTGTTTCATCACAAGATACTCCACTTTACAACTTTTTACTCATTAAACAATCAATCATGCACACGATAATCTACTTTATAATTAAACTTCTCACATACAATCCACTTTTAAAAATGAATATTAACCAAAAAAATGAGAAATAATAAATAAAAATATATATTTAATAATATTTTCATTTATAAGAGAGTATAAATGATTCTCCTTAATTAAATGACATAATTAATTTATTTTTATTTATTTATAGCAAACATCAATTCAAGTTTTATGTGAATCAAATTCCAAAAAAATTTTTATTATTAGTTTATTACATACATAATTATACAATCTTTATTCTAAATGAAAGTTTTAAATTCTTATATCATTAATTCTAAAAAGTATTTTTAAATCACCAGAGTATATTTTATAAAAAAAATCTAAAATCTCAAATTCGATTAGTCTCAATTTATGAAAATTAGATACATAAAAAAAACTATTGGTTTATGACCTACAAAATAAAAAAATAAATATTAAATAATAACAAACCAATTTCAATTCATTCATTATGAATGTTATATGTTTAAAATTATAGATATTATACATATAAAATTATAGATATTAAATTAGACATATTTTAGCAACTTCTATTATATAACTCATATTTTTACATACAGATTATATATTATAAAATAAAAAATAGAAATGAAGAAGAAAATTATGAAATAATTAATGTAATTATTAACTGATCAAATTAAAATCAATAAATATAATTTTTATAAATATAAAATTATAGATGTTATAAGTATGAAATTATAGATATTAAATGAAAGATATTTTCATAAATTTTACTATGCAACTCATATTTTTACTTATGGATCGTTATACAATAAAAAATAGAAAATGAAATGTAAAGAAAATAATATAATAACTGATATTTGAAAGGAACCGTAAATAAAAAATAAAAGGACAAAGATTAAAAAAACAACCAATAAATAAAAAAATAAAAGCAATGCTTATAAAAAAAAATTAGTATATCATGGATAAAAATTAAACACTACAAAAATTGAGATAGATGATAATTTTTTCTTTCAATTTAACGGGGTATGTTTTTTTCTTCTTGGTTGCTAGAACTTATATTTGCAGGACGTCATTATAATTATGTTATATTCTATTATTATAAGTTAAATTGTAAGAATCATGGGATATGTTTTTATTATAATTATAATATATTCTATAAATAAATCACCACATTAAAAGTTTATGAACATTTCCCACATTAAATATAATTATGAAAATCAAATATAACCATGCGCATGAGAGAAGCAAAATAAAAGACTCAATCAAAACTAATAAAGCGAAAAATAAAAAAGTTTGAGTAGTTTTTGGCTAATTTTTTTTATTATCAAATATTTTTTTTTAATATTTTAACTTTTCTGCGTTACTCTTCATTTCTCCAACTATATATAAAGAAACTTCCATTATTTTATGATATTTTCTTATGGTATGAGTCACAAGTTTTTCTTATTAAGTTTTCTTTGCACAATTAACAAATCATTTCCTAATCCAGTTGTTAATAAGTACTCAACATTACATTGAAGATTTTCCATGTAACTAAATAACTAATAATTAAATTGTTACAGTTACAACTTGAACTTTTACATCAAATGGAGACTAATACCCGTAAGAAAAATAAAAAAAAAATGGAGACAGTCTCGTTATTAAATATGCTACAAAATCTACTAAATCAGTTTCATTCATTCTGTATTAATGTGAGTAGTTAGGTAAGCACACCAACTCAATGATTTTCCTTTTTAAATTATATTTTAATTTTCTTATTATTTAAATTTAAGTT
>NC_029777.3:108370570-108399850 GCF_000817695.3 Arachis duranensis
AACTTAGATCTACGTATAAAAATGTTTCATTCATAAGCTCATCACATAATCCATACATATTTCGACCATTGATATTTCTTTTCCTTGTCAAATTCTATTCATTTTGCTACCTATTTGACATTTTAACTAGTGTGTTTAATCATTCATATTTGTCATTTTCAAAAGATAGTGAAGTAGTGATGACGATTTTTCCATTCATCAAGTGCATTCAAAATCAATTCTAATCCAAATAAACCTATTGAAATTTCATTTAATTGAATTTCACTTAAAATTTAAAATCTCCAAAAAGGCCTTTATAATCTAATTACTTCTTCTTAACACTTTTCACTCATTTTTTTTTCAATGTCTCTTTCATTTCAACACATACTCTCTCTTCTCTCGTCATCTTCATTTTTCTCTCTTTTTTTTTTTCAACTCAATATGATACATACTTTTTTTTTTGAAAGACCTACTATATATATCTAAAAAAATATTCACACATATAGATTTTATATATTTAACTTAAATTAATGACATCAAGCGTTCGTTAATGTCTGAATATTTTAAGTGAAGTTGTGTCAATCGTGCCACCAACAAAAAATTTGTATAATTTTATTCTATTTAATAACTGAATTAGTTGCTATAATTTATCATTTTACAATTAATAATTAGCTTTTTAATTTATTTGATAAACATTTTAAATACTGAAATTCAATTTAATTCTATAATTTTACTACTAATTTATTCTAAACGCTAAAATTCAATTCAATATTATTAAAAAATTTTAAATAGACTATTAATATATCTGTTCATTTTTTTCTGCAATATATTGTTAAAACAAACCTTACCTATTATTAATGGAATTTGGAATTTACCAATATTATTCCATCTAATTTTATATAAAACATGAATCTACCCAACCTATCTTGTTTTAAAAAGCTACTTTATTATAAATTTCAGAAACTTCTTTCTTGTTTCACATTAAAAAATTTGAGCATACATTATATATTTAGTGTATGTGATGGAGAAATTGGATTGGATGTTGGAAATCAAATCTTAGAAGACATGAATATGTAGATTGAAGAAAACTACTCCACATGTTATAATATCTCCTTCTTCTTAGACAACCTCATGATAAAAAATTTGAATTCCTAATAATTTCACAAGTTAACTAAACAAAGCTTAAGAGAGAGAATACCATTTTAAGTGAGTTTGATTTGGCCACATAAAAGTAAGGGCTATGCATGACAAGAGTATATTGCAATAATTCATCCATATCTATCTCTCTCACAATAATTGACACTTTGTTTTCTTCTATTGCATTGCCATCATCGTCTCATGTTCTATATATATATAATTAAATTAGTTATGAACGATAATAATAATAATAATAAAAAAACAGACGAACAAACAATCGAACTCATCATTATTCACTTACTATTCTCTAAAAAAAAAATGTGTATTTATTTTTGTCATGTATCACAAGTTATTGCATGTATAAGACGAAATTAAAAAAAAAACTCAACACTTATTTAATTAAACAGATAAATAAGCTAACTATTCAATAAATTTAAATTAATTAAATATATAAATTAATTTAATATGCACAAATTGATACAAATATAATAAATACAAATAACGAATATCATTTTTATAATATTGGACAAAAGAAATTAATAAAGTGGTAGGGTCCAATGAAGAGAAATCTAAACACACGGATTCTTTTGCTTTTGATAACTAGAAATTTGGGGGGCTACTTCTTTTGTCTTTTTGTTGCTTTAATTTTGTTAAAATGTGTTATTTACTTTTTAGTGGAGTATGAAATTTGCACAAGAGAGAAAGTAACAAAGAATAATAAGTTTCCGTACATGATGAAAATCTGCACCTTAAATTTAGATGCTACATTTTAACAAACAATAAAGTCTAATCTCGTTAGTCATCACATAGAATAATCAACTATATATATTAAGAGTAAGAATTTAATTTGATTCTTTAAAAAAATTTAAATCAAATATTTTAGTTTCTAATACATTTTTTATTTTTTGAAAATTCTAAAATATTATTTTTATTAGTTAAGTGCTCAAAAAATATACTCTAAAATAATTTAATTCCTCTTTAAAATAATACAAAGACCAATTTGTCAGACAAAAATAATTTAAAAAAAATATTAAAAACAAAAATATCGAATCTAAAATTCTTTAATAATTAATTTAGATATTTATTCTATATTAAAAGACATTATTATTGCATTATAGTATATATGATTTACAGTAAAATTATTTATACATTGATCTCAGTTAAGTATTTAACTATCTTGTGTATATTCTTTTTATAATTAAGTCTTCATCTACCTTTTACCATTTATTTATTTTCTATCTAATCCACTTCCCTAATTAAATGTTTTGCTGTCGATCTTCTTCCTAGACGTTGAACACAATTATGAAAATTTTTATTATGGACGTGCTTCAATATAAGGTGCTATCAATTTTGCATCACTAAATGATTTTGCATTGATATCACTAAATGAAAGAAGTTTTTCTCAAGCAGAGTAAGCCATCAATTTTATTATGGACGTGCTTCAATATAAGGTGCTAATCAAATTTTATATCTAATTTATACAAAAAAAAAAGTTACCAAGAACTAATACACATGTCAATATAAGTGGAGAAAATGACATAGTGTCTTAGTATGATCTCATACTATATACATATGTGTGTCCATCAAATTTAAACCCTAAATCTACTACCATGTTTATTTAATATTATGATGAACATATACTCTTATTAATTAGTCTTTTATTTCATAAAAAAACCTCAAACTCAAGGCTTTTTTATTTGTTTTCATTTTTTTTATGAATAACATATAACAAATCACTATTTAATTTAATCGAAATTAGCTTACTTTATAGATAAAATACAAAAATGCTATTCGTACACTAAAATCAATTACCAATATATATACATATATGTGTGGTTTAATTTATTTTCAATATGTATTTTATACTGTTACCTGCTTTTGGTGTACACGTTGCATGGTCGAATAAAATAATATGTGTATATATTGAAAAATAAGGGTCCATAAATAGAAATTTTCAGGAAAGTAACTATAAAGAAAAATTTTCCTTAACAATGAAGGGAGGAATATAATTAATTAAGTTAATAAACACATTGTCGTTGATGATAGTTATGGTTCTGGTGTATATATATAAAATTAAAGGTGAGGTTGTAGATAAGAAAAAAGGTGGTTTGCTGAATAGACAAAGCGAGAAAATCATTTAATCATGGAGTGTGTGGAAGATGTTTGAGTGACAGCTTCTATCTCCAACTTGTAAACTTGTTTGTTGTGTTTTCCTTTATTCTGGCAAATAGCTGGATTTTGGACCTACCACACATTAATGCTAACTACATTTTTATTAATTTTTTGTGTTAATTACTAATAACCTTAGCTTCCTTCTCTAGTTAATGTATTGCTTGCGGTTAACTTGGTCAATGTTATTATTGTTGGTTAACTTGCGGTTAATGTATTTCATCAATATTTATTAATAAAAGGTGAAAACTCAAGTTCAGTCGACTTTAGGTAAAGTTGATGATCGTTGAGAACCGTTAGATAAAAATTTAGTCAAATTAGTCAAATTATCTAAAAGTTCTCAACTATCAACTTCACATAAAATCGAGTGCATTTGAGTTTTATCCTTAATAAAATTCATAGAGAACTACGATTAGAGAGTGTGTTTTGATGTTGTAACGATTCACAGTTAATTAATTACTTAATTCATTGAACTAGATGTGTATTTAGCTTGAACCATAATCAAATAAAGTGTGATTGAAAGAGCAAACATTCAATCTCATTCTTTACTATTATTTTGAAGGACAAAATATCCTTTTAATAAAAAAAATGTTTAATTTCATCTTTGTCTTTTAAGTTTTAACATTTTAGGATAATGTGATTTTTTGTTATTTCTGCAAGTTAATTTATAATAAAAATTGTTTAGGTGACACATTTGTATAATGACTTAACATGTTAAGTGTTATATTATTATTGTCAAATTAGCTAAAAATTTATTTGTCTTTAACTTTAAATTAGTCAAAAATTTATTTATCTTTATTCATTCGGATAAAACGATGTCATTGATGTTAAATTGGTCAAGGACCTGTTTGTTAAGAATATATTTGTTTAAAAAAAATTGATACAATTTTTTTAAAATTAATTTTTTATTGCTATGATATTTATTATATTAATGTTTTTTCTTAATAAATTATTGAATGTATGGTATAATAAGTATAAACTAATCAATAAATTATTTAAATTTAAAAGTATCATTCATTATAAAACTAAGTAAATAATTCTCAGTATAATTTTTAAATTTATAAATAACAAATTATGTAATTAAGAACAAAAAATATTAGTGAAAATTAAAATACATATATTACTACTTAATACATGAATGGATTATTGGACCGTAAATAAGTAACATTTTAATGTTAAAAGAAGTAATTTTTTATTTTTTTTTTATAAAAATATTATTTAAATCTACTAAAAAAATTGCTAAAATTACACCATAAAGAACCATGAAGAATGACATCAAGTCAACAACGATGAGTAGCACATGTTTTATAAAGGTTAGTAATTTTTAACAATACTATTATTTTACATATATAAATTTACAAATATTTCAATCTAAATTATTATATATTGCTATATATACAAACCATTCTTAAAGTTTTCACTATAAGTTATAACTCCTTATTTATTAGTTATTACTATACAGATAATTGAATTTCAATGTACAACAAATTTAATTAATCTATATTATTCCTTATAATGTTAAATCTTCCAATCTATCTCCGATCTTATAATAATATATAATATTAATAGATTAATAATATATTATTAATGATATAAATATTGTAATTATTATTATTATATATATGCCACGTATGTCAAAAAATATATTAATGTGTTCACTAATTTATAAATTATCTTTCAATTTTTATTAGTTATTTTTAATTGCATAATTTTTTATTTATATATATTTAAAAAATACATTGGGAATTATTTTGTTTTATAATAAATAATATTTTTAAATTTAAATAATTTATTAATTAATCTATATATACTTATTATACTGTACACTCAATAATTTATCAAAAATATCAAAGAACATTAATACAATGAATATTATAGTAACAAAAAGTTAACTTTAAAAAATTATTACATTATTTTTTTAAGATAAATAAATTCATGACCTATTTAACATTAAAATAACATTATTTTGTCTAAATGAATAAAAATAAATAGGTTTATGAATAATTTAAACTTAGGAATAAATAGATCCTTAATCAATTTAATCGTGACAACATGATTCTTAATGTGCCAACTCATCATTTAAATATATCAATTAAGTAATTTTTGTTAGAAATTAACGATAAAAATAATAGAAAGATTGCATTATTTTAAAGAGACAAGAATTGAATTGAGTTTTTTTTTTTTGGATTAAAAAACAGCATCTTTTGAAGTAATGGTTAGAGCCCGAATTCATTGTTCTCTCTAATTGAAAAAAAAAAAGAATATTTAAACTAAAAGCTTTTTATTTTGCAGTCTATTCAATGTAATTGGACAGTTTAATTCGATTTTTAAAGCGCTTTTTTTCTAGCCATTAATTTGGTTGAACATTTAATCTTATGGAAGATACATTGGTCCCAGAGATCACGGTGAGAACCTAATTAATAAAGTGATATATATATATCATATCATTATGAATATTCATATATATAGCCACAATTATTATACAAATCGCAGCTTTCGGGGCCTTAATCATCATTATGTTATGAAAAGGGTTAATGAAGTATGACGCATGTGATCATGGAGTCCATAAACAAAAGAATTTGATTTTAATTTCCTTGATTATTGTGACCGTGCAGATTGCATGAGAAAATGAAAGAATCATCAATCAATATTCAATAAGAAGGGAAAATGATTATAGCCAATATAATTGATGTAAGAATTACGTATGATTATTCCTACTTAATTATTATGGAATCTGATCTTTGCTTTGTGGTTTCTAACTTCTAAGCTATATATGGAACCCTCAACGCAAGCCACTAATTTAAGAATTACATTCTAAGTTAGAGATTATAAAAATAAAAAAAATTAAACTTTAATTTTAACAAGTCAGATAACATATCAGTAAAAGTAAATCAACTTAGATTAGTTGAATAATCAATTCCCTCGTCCGTTTAAATAAGTATCAGGTTTGAATCCCGTCTTATCTTTCTTAAATGGAGTTTGCTCAGATCTACAACAAATTTATCCGGTTGAAATGGAGAATTCTATGAACAACAAAAAATATCGATAAAAATAATTTTTTAATTTATTTCTTAAAAAATTATTAAAAACCTATTAAAATTAAACTTTTCTGATTCTCATACAAAATAAATTTTGGACAGAGTCATAAATACCCCTAGGTCTTAGTGATTATTATTATAATCGCAAAATGGATATTCATTCATTTGATCATCCATATAATTCACAGTGTATACATAAATAAACTCAAATTATATAGGGTAGCTGATAAGTCACATTCACATATGAGAGACCAGAAATATGGACAAAATTATTTTGTCAATAAAAGTCGATTCATGTTGAATAATAATGACTTTTCCTCATGTTCATGGACCTCCTTAATAAAATTGACAACCTATAATAACCTACAAAGCTAACTGTATAGATTATAATATATCAACAACTATACTTAATTAATTATTCATATCATTTGCATATGAATATATTGAAGCTACCGTTTATAGCAACCACGTAATAAATCAAAGGTTACTCCAACAAAGTTGAGAACCAATAATTCATGAAATAAGGGTTTTGAGACAAGGACAACGTTACAAAAGGAAAAACAAAGACATTTTTATGCACCTTTTATATATTGTTACATAGAATTGGTTGTTTTCAGCATCCAAACACTAAATAAATAAATAAAACGTTATTGTCAACTTTTTGACAACCCAAAAAACATGAAAGAATTAGAGGACATAAAATAGATGCATAAGCATATTATAAATATAAATATGCATGTAGTATTTTTTTATTTGATTTGCTATTTTTAGTGAAAAAAATTCACTATTTTTTACTAAAAATAAATTATTTTATCGTTCATGAATTTTAGAAGGGATGAATATAAAAAAAATTAGTCTTAGTTTATATATTTTAGTACTCTGTCAATACTCACTCTTTGATTTGCTATTTAGTCTTATTTTAATAAGAAATACAAATAAAAAATTATTACATGCATATTTATATTTTTTATTTTATTCATCAAAATTATGATGTTATCACTATTATTTATCCAATCAATCAGCTATAAAATACAAATAGTTTTTATTTTTTGGCATAAAATAATAAAGTTGCACAAATAAAAAAATTCGTTTAGCTAGAACCTCAGATGCAAATCAGCAGAAAAAACACAACCCATGTTCCAAACTACTCAAATCTCCTTTGTATGGTTGATATAAATAAAAGAGAATGACAAATAAAATTTTTTTATTTATGATATTATTTAAATAGTATATACTATTAATTATTTGTTTTGTAATTATTTTTTAGATAAAGATTAGTTTTACTATTTGTTTTCATAGTCAATGTAAACCGCTGCTGCCTCTAGCGGTTTACATACGTAAACCGGTTTATGACCAATCATAATTATGCAGAAACCGCGGCGCGACTGGCACCAGCGGATTCTGTGTTTGTGTAAACCGCTACTGGACCGCTACTGCCAGTAGCGGTTTTCATAGATATATGAAACAATGTATTTGCGTCTTCGTTTTGGAAACAATGTATTTACGTAATTTTAAAGGTGAAACAATTTATTTAGGTGAATTGTCCATCAGTTATTGCAATAAGGAGCATACTATTTACGTGTAATTGCCATAGGACTGAGATGATATACTACTAATTCATATATACATGCATTTATTTATTTACAATGTGTATTAACACTTCCAATTTAACAATACTTCATTTTCAGCACACGCCTTAAGGAACAAATGAGAAAGCAAACACCCCAAGAATCTTGCATCACTTCAAAACAAACTTCCAATCTTGGAATCAGTCTTCATTTTGCAGAGATAAATGTTGGAAAATGCCATATGGCATGAGATTTGAGCAGAAAGGTTCCATCATTTCTTAACCTGAAAATTTCCATGCTAAGCTAGCTTGCATATACTTGAGAAGAATTCTAGTTGCTGAAATAAATCTATGCATGAAATCAGGTAAAAGATGATTAATATAGAATGAAAATTTCTTAAACAGGAACATCAAATTTATTTTCAAATGCAGACATAACTGCTTTGTCTTATGTTGATGTTTTTAATTTAGCTATGAAGATTGAGAGCGTTAAGTAGTCCAATAGATATAAATTTTCATTGGGTAACTTTGATTTTTCCTAAGGTTATGTTTATAAAATACATTTTATAAATTACAAAGAAACGGAGTGTCACATAATTTCATATCAAGGAATGTTAGAAGAGTTGGAAACTGATATAATTAAATCAAACAAAGGTAGAATGATTGCTCTAGAGAACAATCCCAAATTTACAAGATTAATGATATGTTTCCCAATGTTAAAGTTCTTTATAACAATTTCATAGCATGCTTTTCTATAGTGCAATCTCTTAGCTTAGCTACTTATTAAGACTGAACAACAACACCAGAGATCTTAATTAGGATTCAATCATTAAATAATATCTTTCGAAATAAGTTAATATCTAATGATTTTTACAAACTCACATTGTTCTTCTCTGTCTCTGCAGGTGTGCTATGATCTTGGGCACCAGATTCATGTTCAAGTTCCCTGTAATAACACATAATCTAATTAGAGGTATAGACAATAGTAATATAGTCCTCCTAAGATTTGGCCATCAATTTAGTTCATCAATGTTTACAATAAACATCTAGTTCTCTTTCTCCAACTTATAACCAAACATGATTTTGATCGTAAATTGATGGTTATTTTATCAAAGAAGGATTAACTCAATCCGAAAGTGGAGAACTAATTTGACATCTCATATCTTTCGAGGATCAATTTGAGCTTTCTTTTTCTTTTTTCATTTCAAGACTTGTTTAAAAAACTCTTCTACATTGGTATGATATCCAATCGGATGCAACCATGTAGACAAAAACAGCTGACTTCTGCTACCTCAAAAGAAACCATTTTTGTTTAGGTGGCACCACTTGATTGGATGTTAGTGTGATAACCAAAGTATTTAGAAATTAAGCATCTTTTGTTGACACTGTCTAAATGGACTGTATACTATTGAGTACCTTTCATTTATGGTCATTTGTGGATGAGACAAAGATGTGCTCGATTCAGGAACAGCAAACTCAGAAACCTCTGACCCTTTTGGTTCAAGTTCAATTGTTCCCTGTTATAAATAGTTAACATCAAGTTCTCTATTGTTCATGATGTCACTTCACTAAAGATAACTCTTAAGAAAAATTTGCCTTAACAGCACAAACTCACATCCGAAGTATCTTTGATCCACCCGAGAGCTTTATCCGAAAGAACGCTGATATACTTCTCCATTGCAGCATCCGGAGTCATGTTTCCCAGCTTTTGCCAAGCATTCCTTGCACAATGTAATCACTACTTTCGATTACTCATACAAAGCAGCTCTCAACCCTGTTATTATAACTAGCAATCAAGCTACGCCGTGTAACTTGTACAGCACGGCCTTTTACATGTTCAGTTTATGTTCATTCGCCTGGCTTGAGTGTTCTAAACATGGATTTGGCTCTGCTAAATTCATGGTGTGCTCTAGAGATAAATTATACTATTTGAATCATGGATGAGAAAATCAAGAGTTTTCTGATTTAATAAGATAAAAAATAAACTACATTCATAACTACTCATATAATCTAAAACTGTTGATTTTCTTATCAATGGTTCAGGAACTGCACTTTATTCTCTAAGGAGCCAAATCCTGTGAAACAACTTTATTTCCTCTTGTATAATCTAGGAGTCACTTTTAGATATTCCCTTATAATTTGCCCAATTTTTGGTTCACCTCCCAGTTGATTACTTTCTTACAACAGCACTACTTAACACTTAAAAGGCTAAAGGAGATTGTACCTAAAGAAATTTTAAGGGGACATTCTACTAAGTTAAGCAGCTATGATTAAGCCAATAACATTTTCTAACCTCACCCACAGATTCCAACCTATAACCTTATTATGTCACTTCTTGAATCAAGTGCTAATGCACATATTCAAAAATAATAGTGGATGAAGGGGTCATGTAAACTTCTAAAAATTGCTTAGATCTCCATCTAAATAAAACCAACACATTTATGAAACGTTTGGGAGTGATCCATTTTAGAGAAGGACAGTATACACTTTGCAAATGCAAATCTAATTAAAAGCATCACAAAATCATCCCACATGGAGTAACCAAACAAAACAAAGCAAGGCAATGCAAGTTAGGCAAATCAAACTAATAAACCAACCAAACACTCATACATTCCAAACAAGTGCAATAGTTAGGAAGAAAGTTTTTTATTAAATTAAAATTGATACCACTTTGCACGTGCATTGAGCTTGAGAGGCATTGGTTGAGGTTCATGACAAGGACCCTCTGTTGCAACTTTGTGAAGACCATACAACTCCATTAGCACATCACTTCCTAAACCATTACCACCTCCACCAACCACGAATTCGGAAGCCGATATGAATTCCTTCTCCAATTCACTCCTTTCAATCCCTTCCCAACCATCATCATCGAACGGTTCGACCGTGATTCCCTCTGTTTTCCTCTGTTCTTCACAATCTTCGGAACAATCTTTCTGTTCTTCACAACACTCTGTTTCTCTCTGTTCTTCACAAACTTGCAAGCATTCTTCTTCTCTCTGCTCCTCACAATCCTCTGTTTCTCTTTGCTCTTCAGAATCTTTCACAGGTTCTGTTTCTTTCTGTTCTTCAAAATCCTCCACTGGTTCTGTTTTCCTCTGTTCCATAGAATCCTCAACTGCTTCACGAGGATCAAATTCTTCACTGTCGCCATTGGTCTCAATGACCTCTCCTTCTTCTTCTTCTGCCGCCTCCTCCGCTGCCGCCACGTGTTCCTCGCTCAACTCAGCAATGGTTGATAAGGCTTCAACTCCAAAATCAACAACTCTGGACTCAATTTCAACCTTAGACTCTTCTTCCCTGTTCCGAGCTGTCTCGACATTCGTCGAAATCTGAATTGGACTCAGAAACTCCACCTTTCTCTCACTATGAGGCTTCTGAACCGTTAACCGTTCCTGCTGCAGAGTCACAAGGGTTTGTTGTTGTTGTTGATGATGTGAATTGTGAGTGTTAGGATCAGAAGCCATGGCCATGGAAACAAGCTTGGCAACAAGAAGAGAGAGAAGCAGCGCTAAGGAAGCGGTTACAAAAAGATCGCTTGCAGTTACAAGCTCCATAACTAACTAACAAACAAACGAACAAGTTTACGCTGAATTTTGATCGATGATAATGAAGAAGTAAGAGGTTAAGAATAGGGATTAGAATAAGAAAGTGTGATTAGAATTTAGAGAGAGAATGTTTGGAAGAAGAAGAAGAAAGGAAGAAAAGCGGTGAAGGAAGAGAGGAAAAGGATAATTTGATGAGCAGAGAAAAGCATATTCTGCGGTTTTTTTCAACTTTATGCTTTGCCTGTCTTCCCCCTTCTAATAATGGGATACATTTTTTTTTATTTATTTTCATTTTGATGTTGTTTTCATTAATGATATTGTTTTTACTATAACTAGTGTATTAATATATTCTGCTACAATGTGTAGCGATAACTAATTCGAAATTAGTTAAAATAAATAAAATAAGGTGAAAACTCAGGTGCGGTCGACTTTATATAAAATTGTTATCTCCGTTAGATGATTTGATTAATTTGACTAAATTTTCATTTAACAACGCTCAGATATTAATTTCACGTGAAGTCCTGAGTTTTCACCATAAGATAATCTTACGCATCTAAATTTTTTTGTAAACTAAGTTTAACTAAGTTAAACAATAAGACTTAAAATAATGTTAGCTATACCTGATTTTTGTTATGTTAAACCAACTGGTTGGACTTGGTTAATAAAAAAATTTAGATGTGTAATATTATTTAAATAGATATTTTATATAATAAAAAAAGGGGTTAAATTCCAAATCTTATAAAATAGTGAAATATAATTTTTATGAATTACAAAAAATATAGTATTATTTTCACATGTATAGAATAAGTGAACTTTTTAAATACTCAGCAGTTTAAAAACAATTTAATTAAAATAAGTTGACACTATGAAAGAGATTTATTATATCATTATGACAGTGAAGGAAATTATTATCATTGATTTTAGTCATCACTATTTGTTATTTGATTAATCATACGATTGTTGAAACTTTACTTTTGGCAATAAATCCTTTTAAAAAGGATTTTATTTACGGTATTATAAAATTTTGAAATTAATGAACGTGTCTTGATGTCTATATCATTATCATAAGAAATAAATTTGGAGTTTTTTTACAGATAAAGTTGCTATAATTTTGTATTTTGTAACTTTTTTGAGTTTGGAAAAGGTAGTGTTATGAACGTGGTCCCATTGTGGCGGAAAAATGGGTGAAGGACCAGGTTGACACACTCATCATCCTTATCTGACCAATGTTGCATACTAGCTCATGTATGAATTTTATTTTATTCCATGTTTTATATATGTTTTTAGGTTGTGGTCCAACATTTATATTAAGCAAAATAAACATCCTGGTTTGGTAGGTTTCCTGCCTTCATGAATTATTCCATATTGTTAATGATTATATATGCATTAATAACGAAAAATTGAATTGTGTTAAGCATAATATTCGTTTCACTTTGATTTTGCTTTTCTTTTAGAAAAAAAAAAAAAAAAAAAAAAAAAAAAAATATAGAAATAAAATTAAAAAAATGCCCCAAAAAGGTCATCCATAGCGGCCGTTACATAAAGGGTGAAACAAATACGTAATGCGTAGGAGCTCCCGTGAAGAAAAGAACAAGTTGAATATGCTGAAGAAAACAAGTTACATTGCGTGTTTAATTGTGTTGAAACCTGAAATTCAGATTACTTGTTTAATATTGACAAACTCATTTTTAAAATAAACACACATAAATTACTTCATATATCAAAATACTATAACTCCTAACCAAAATATATTTTTCTTTTAACATTCTTTTCCCAGAGACCAAGCCAAGAGGATGGATGCCAAACTTATGTTTAACTGCTCTAAAATCCAAATTAGTACTGATAAATAAGCAAAATTAAATAAGAGAAAATCAAAATTAACTGATAAACTACCCTGGCTATATGGATTGAACTCAGTCAATGACACACACGTTTGAGGAGACCTTTTGATTTCTGCTGGTAAGCATATGATAAGAAAATCAGTGGTAAAACTTCATGATCACCTCCCTCTGTAATTCTACTTCACTCAGGTTGAGCATCAGAATGAATCTTCTCGTACAAGCGATGAATGAGCGACGATTTCGACATCTGTGGCTCTCTTTCGAGCACAGCAATTACATCCTTGACAGAGATGCTTCGGGCAATCTTAGTTTGAGTCACAAGGGAATTATTTCTCCCATGTTTTCTGATAGCCCCTGTTTGGAAGAGTCAATAGAGCAAACAGAATTATTTAAAAATAATATAGGACAAACAATCAAACAGCAATAATGTTTGCTACAACAATTTCAACCACAAAATTAATGGACTATCAAACAAGATTAGTTATCACATTCCATGCAAGATAATATAATTATGTTTGAGTTCAATCCAACAACAAAGCCGCATTTTCATCCACAACTTAAGATATAGTTTTATGGATGTCAGTTTGGTGAATACTGAATACTATATCTAAAGTTTACATCCATCTTGAGGTTGAATTATTTGACAACTGAAATGACAGAAAAAAAACAGCTTAAAAGAAAACTCACCTGAAGTTGCAAAATTAGTAGAACCTTTTTTATCCCCTTCGTGATTATCCTTGGTACTTTTTCCAGATGCTGAAGATTTGCGACTTGCATCTTTAGCTGGTTGAGAACCAGATGACGTGTCCGTCACGCCTTCACGTTTCTGCCTGGCTTGCTCGGCCATAAGTTGCCACTTTGAGAGCATGTCGTCTCCCCCAACAGCAGCACGGGCAGCAACATTTGCTGCATTTGTCCTCATCTTGTCATCCTCTTCCTTGTTCACCTGAAGCTTACTAAATATTAATGAAAAGAGTTTCCATGTAGATAATGGAGAAATATAAGAATCGGATAAAAAAAACCTTTGATGATTTATTACGACCCTCGTCCTTGTCCTTGTCACCATCAGCTCCAGCATTACCATCAACCTATATTTTAAAATGGACTGAAATTAAGAAACAGGCACAGGTTTCAAATGCTGATAAGTGCAAAATACTCACGTCATTTTGCTTCCGAAGCTTCTCTGCTTCTGCCTGTCTTTTCTCCCACTCCTCTCTTACTTTCCTATTTATTGTCATGATTTGCTGCTGAACATCTGAGGTGACAACAGTCCGATGTCTTGTCTTCTCAAAATCAACCCGCTGGTAGGAAAATTCTTGAAAGTAAGAAATTTTATTGAATTATGAGAGAATATTCCTGCAAGCAGGTAGAGAACAACTAACCTGTTTTGACATTCTAATCAGGTTACTTATCAGTCCACGCATTCTTTCCTCCACACACTGAAAACTCAGTTTGAATAAGTAAGATTACATGCAAACCTACTGTTATGAAAATTGAAATCTTGGTTGAATCTCACCAGTGACAAGCATCTCTCCACATCATTGCTCACACCCTTCAAGCCATACTTAAACACTGACAGTAATAACACAAAACAACTGTCTGTAAGGCCTGGTGTGGGTAGTTTGTATCCAGATAAGCTCAAAAGGAAAAATTAAAATATATGGAGATAACATATGAAAAGGACACTTACTAATCTCAAACAATTTTTTCTGGAGTGGAATTTTCTGCAAAATCAGCCTTTCCTCTTCTTCTTGCACAGCTCTTCGAGTTGCTTCTGAAACCCGACTGTCCTCCTTGGGGCCTGAAAATAACTGCTCTTCCTCTTCCTGTAAAAGATGCAAAAAATGGCCTTAGATTTTGAAATGAGAGTAGACATCGCTTATCATTGAGCTATCAAGCTTAGTTCAACATAACACAGAATTGTACCCTCAAATCGACTCCACTAACAGCAGTGACATCATTAAGCTGGTCAATGCTTTGTTCAACGGATCCCCCCCCAGATCCCTTTTGCTTCTTACTGGAGGATATGAGCACAAGATGCATGCATCAAAATGAGTTAGAACTTAGAAAAGAAAGAACAATTCCAAGAGTGAAGCATGTTGCAGGCATATAAGACAGATCACCTTGGAGGAGGAGGAGGTGAGGAACCAAGTGCTTCAAGTGGTTTCTTCTGGCCAACAGAAGGCTTTTTCACAGGTGCCCTCACAGTAATTCCAGAAGTGTTTGATGGCACCTGGGTGCTTAACTGATCAAACACAAAATAGAGTGGGGCAAAGAGTCAAGAGTTATGCATGAAGTTTGAATATATTATTAAATAGTGGGTGCGTACAAAATGATAATTTGCATTTACCCAAAAAAGTAAAATTGGAAAAGCAAATTTGAAGTTCATATTATGCCCCAATAGCAGATTGTTTCAAAAAATTAAAGGTAAAAAGTGCAGGACATGAAAGGTAAAATAAGCATGCTTTTCATTATATGCTTGTTATTCTTCACTGCAACTTAAATACATAAATAGCATCAGAGGCATCTCAATAAATGCATAGGGTAAAATAATCAAAATGTTTCAAAGCACTACTCCTAGCATGGAACTAATGAAAATAACCAAGTTTGCAGCATACTAATCCAAACTAAAAGCATTGTGGTCTATGCCACCAAAAACAAAAAATAAAGACCCTCAATAAACTAGCAAGAATAAAAAAAAATAAAAGAGGAAGGAGAAACAAAAAAAATGCTTGTTTCTTAAAACTGAATTACAACAAGATTCATAAAGTTATAAGGACAGAAAATAAATCATAAGCTATAGACAATTTAACTCTTGATATGCATCTATAAAAGAACAAATATTTTGTATATATACATCTAATATAAACATTGGTACTGTTCGACAGGTGCATACCATGTATCAAAACAATCACATTTGGACAATATTTGATCCACAATACTTTAGCCACTATATTAGACAAGATCAAGTATATCACTTGGAAACTTACTGAGACACTAGGATCTAGTTGGGCCATTCCAGAAGGGGAAGCAGAATTGAGTGATGTCAAGCCAGTAGATGTTGTAGGTGCCATACTTGTGGATACTGGAAGGCCCCTTGAGAACTCATCCTTTACAGTTCCTTGATTGGCACTTGCCTGTTCGATTTGTGCAGAATTAGCTGAAGGCAGTCCATGGATTTTAGAAATATTCTGCCTATGTTGCTGCTCAGTGGGCATGTCGCTAGGTTCCTTTTTGACATAAGAACCAGATGACAAGAAGCCTGAACTTTGATCTTTGTTTGATGGTGGTTGCCATGCATTTGGAGTTTGCTGGGATGCCGGATTGTTTAATAGAGCAACAGAGCCACCCGGCAGCCTCTTGGGATCATTCAAAGAGTTCTGCTGTTCGAGTTTTGGCATACCAATGAAGCCTTGTGTTGCCCCACCTAAGTGATTGGGACCAGTGCTTTGATGTGGAATTTGACTCATATGTGACTCATGTGGTGGTGGTCTGATAGATGAAGCAGAACTACTAGCTGGCCCTGAAAAAGGCCTATAATTACCACCACTACTGCCATATGCTGATGGGAAATGTAGATGCTGAGGCTGCGGCTGCGGCTGCTTATTAAGCCCGTGTACATGAACAGATGATCTTTCTGCTTCCTGACTAACACTGATGGAATTGGAAGATGACAACTGGCTCGGTTGCAAACCCTGAGTTTCCATTCTAGCATCCAATTCCTGAGATTTTCTAGCATTGTTCTCCATAGTTTGGACAGCTGAAGAAGTCATACGAGATTGGTCTGCAGCTGCATTCATACTTCTCTGATGAAGCTGAGCTAAAGCATGGGGATCATTTAATTGTCTTGCACCTAAGTCAACAGTGGCCATCCGAACAGGTTGCTGCTGCCTCACAGGTCCTTGGTTGGGTCTTGTCTATAACAGTAGAAAAGAAGAATGAATCTTAGCATGATGTTGATATATATATATATATATATATATATTAAACTTGTTCTCAACCTACCTGTGCTTGTAGCTGAGCTTGTACTTTGTTCAATGCTAATCTAAGCATCTGGTCCCCTACAATACCTTTCATAAGCCGCACAAAACTGTCTTTTGCTATTTCGTCTTTCTATAACACAAACAATAAATTCACAAAACAGAAAGTGAGTAGCATGGGATATCTGTTCCTAAGTTGATCATATCCTATCAACACAAAATTGACTATAGCAAAGAAAAGAGACAAGGTTCCCACTACCAAAGGACCAGATAGTGAGATTATTTTGAGAAACCCACCTTCAATTTACTAAATAGAGTTTGAAGTTGCATGGCTCGGTCTTTGGGAAGTTGAGGTATCAAGATAGGTAGCAACATGCCAAATGGTACCTGTTTTTGACGATTAATTTGGCCTCCTGGCTGTTCATTGACTGTAGCCTGTTGATTACTCATTTGCTGCAACTTCGCATACTGCTGAGATTCGCTGCTGGGATTAAGTGTTTTGGCTACCTCATTATTAGGAACAGGATCTTTTCCCAAATTTTGAATTCCAACTGTCTGAGAATTTTGAAGAGAAGCTTGTACAGGCTGTGGTTGGTGACCTTCATCTTGAGTCTGCTTTTGTGATAAAGCAGGATTACTTACAGTCTGAGAAGCAACATGCTGCGGCAAAGGAGGATTATTTACATTCTGGGAACCCACATGCTGTGGCAAAGGAGGATTATTTACACTCTGAGAACCAACATGCTGTGGCTGTGGTAGAGGAGGATTATTTACGTCCGAGGAAGCAACATGCTGTGGTAAAGGAGGATTATTTACGTCCTGGGAAGCAACATGCTGTACTTGTTCAGCAAGAGATCCATGTTGCTTTTGCTCCACCTCAGATGAAGGTTGCTCTCGCTGCTGTGCAGTTTCAGGCTCTTGATTTTGAACTTGGGTTTGGTTTTCATGGCTAGGAGTTGGCCACTGTGGCATTGACTGAGTGAATGTATTGTTGCTTCCTTGAGACAAAACTGCAGAGAGTATAGAAGCACAAAGCATGTGCAATTCATAAATTACCAAGCAAATATAAAAAATCACACGACTCAACAATCAATTAAAAGAAAAATAAAAACAAACAAGAAAACTAACATCTGAAAACACAGATATTATGCTGTA
The DNA here is from genome assembly GCF_000817695.3 of Arachis duranensis. Classification (NCBI taxonomy): domain Eukaryota; kingdom Viridiplantae; phylum Streptophyta; class Magnoliopsida; order Fabales; family Fabaceae; genus Arachis; species Arachis duranensis. The sequence continues at coordinate 108,388,982 of NC_029777.3, forward strand.
GAAAATACATCAGGATAATTTGATATTAGTACAAAAATTCATTTATAAAAATATATTTCATTTGCGAAAATATCAACCAAAGCTTTGCAACCTCTACTGGTCAAATTTGATACTTAGAGTTAGAGGTCATTGTGCAACATTTATTTGATTGTATTCTGCTAAATAATTAAGATCATCTAAGTTCTCAAAGATGTTGTCCACTACCACTGTGTTGATGAAACTTTTTAGTTTGTTCAACTACATTCCTTGATCTCCGCTTCAACCTTCAAGAGATCTTTTAAATGTGGTACCTCTACTATTGTTTCTAGATACCAAAAATCAGAAATAACACCTTGGGGAAAAGTACGTGATAAAATAATAATAATAATAATAATAATAATAATAATAATAATAATAATAATAATAATAATAATAATCATCATCATCATCATTTTGGCTACGGGGTACATTGTCCCTTAGATAAATTACAGCACTTACATTACAGCCAGATTTTAAAGGATTTGTGTAGTTCCTTCCCGTTTATGAACACTAGAGTATAGTCAAACATTTATATCCTTATAATAAATTTTTCCTTTTATCGCTCAGAATAATTAATCCAAACTCACTTTTCTAACACCATCCCCAACCATAAAACAACTCTTTCAAAATCAATTATTTTGATTGCAACCTGACCAAAATCTCGACCAAACAAGCTCATAAACAATAGTCTGAAGTCTAAACACTGTTTATGCAGCCGAGTATTCAAATGGTATAACAAGCAACCAAAAACAAACAAACCAGAGAGAATTTAACTATTTCAACTCAGAAAAACATTACACATTAAAAAGCATAGTTGGGGTACCTGGGTCTGAACCAGAAGTGGAAGCAGATCCTCCTATGTCTCTGTTTAGTGCAGCTTGGAAGGCTTCAACATCCACCCCTGAATGCATTGTTTCATCCTGTGAAGTACACATTCAGACATAGTGGTTCAGCAACACCCCAAACAAATAAATAACAAAAGAAAACCATAGGTAAAAAGGGGGGAAAAACCTCGTCATCTTCGAGGAGCTTCATAATAGAAGGATCCATGGCAATGGCAATTCCAATCCCAACTCTGATTACCCAACAGAAGTTTAAGAGTTATTCGAACATACAGTATAATCTCTCTCTCTCTATTTATGTTTCACTGGGTAAATTCATCAAACACCTGTAGGGCAGGTACCCAGTTGAAAAACGCAACAAAGGGGAAAATGAATGGGGATAATTAATGGTAAAATAGGGTATTAGCTACCGAATAGAAAAAGAAAAATAGAACAACCAAAACGGGGATAATTAATAATTAATAATAGGGTATTAATAGCGAGTAAGATAACAACCGACCAAAATAGGGAAAAGAAAAAGAAAGGGGAAAATAGAACAGAAAAAAGGGAAAAAGGATCAAATGAGATAACGCTCACACAGACCTTCTTTTGTTGAGTTTAATCGATTTATAATATTTTTTGAGTTTAACGGATTCTCTCGGTTCGTTCTTGCGTTAACGACTACGATTTTTTAACTTACGTCATCTTTTTTATATGTTCTTTTTTTCGTACTAAAAGAAATATATAATAAAAAATAACTAATAATTTGAGAAAAAAAATCTATTTTTTGTTTTAGTCTCTAAAATTGTGTTCACAAATCGATATAATTCTTAATTTTTAAAAATACCAACTAAATAATAATTTTAATTTTAACAATATATATTTTATATTTTAATTTATATTATATAAATAATTAATTTAATGACTAATTTTGTATACATAGGTTGTAAACTTTTATATGATTTAATTGATGTTTATTAATTTAATTTAACTTTAATTTATGATCCAATTTCAGACATCATATTAATCACAAATTAAAAGATGTAGCTCTTAAAAATAGGTTCTAAAAATCGAATCGGTCATTAAACTGCTCTAGTTATTGATTTATTGATTTATTAGTTCAATCGGTCCAACCGTAATTCAACTGAAAAAACTGTTTTAAAATAAAATAATAAATAAATTATAAATATACATACTAAAATATAATTATAATCTAATATAAATCTTAAAATATCTTCCAAATTTAAAACACTATATGAAATGTCATCAATCAAAACCATATGATCTTATCAAAATACAAACTCAAATTTTTTTTTTGAACTCTTCAAATATATGTTTAATGTTTTCAAGCACTTTTGTCATCATCATCTTCAGTTTTACACTCATCACTCAGTTAAACAATTTACGACCCTAATTCTCTATGATTTCTTTTGTAAAAATAAAATCCCGTTCAAGAAGAAACCATAACCGTAAATAATTGAGAATATTTGTCAAACTCAGCACACATATACATAAATTCAATTCTCAATTCCATGAATCATAAACAAAAAAGTGTCTAAATATCCACAGAATAAATCAAATTTAGCATTAAAAAATATCAAAAACCAAATTTCGCAATTAAACAGAATAAAGTAAAGATGGGATTTATGCTCAAATTCTCCTTAATCTTAAACCATGTCTCGGCACATACTTTGTGCCTTTGTGAGCAGCAACAAAATAATCTTTACAAGCAGACTCAAATTGGAACACCAGACTCAGAACTATCATTCTCCAAACTTATGTGACAAATTCTACAATCCCTCTCCACTTTGTGATTAGTATTATTATTAATATTATTAATAATATTAACATTGCCAACTAATAAATGGATACTTTAAACTTATTTAATAACAAGCTGTAACATGGCTCAAATAACAAATTAACCAATTAACCAATTTAATTAATACACAACTCCAAACACAATAATTAATCTGCTTCATACACTCATCAAAAGCAGTCTCAAATCATTTGCAATAACAGTGAACTATGCTTCATAAACTACTCAAATTATCAAAATCAAAAACATGAAACACACTATTTAGAATCTACAGAGGCATACCAATTTTAAGAAATACATAATTGGCACAATTTATCAAAGCATGACAAAGCTAAATTCTCAAAGAAAAATTTTAATTGAACACAAAAATACAGCACAACGGTCAACAGAGCACAGCAGCAAAGAAGACGCAAAACACACATACCCCACATGCAACACTTAGTTTCAAAGGATTCAAGCCTAAAGACCCCATCACCTTCTGCGGATGAATTATCAGAATCATTAACAATGGAGTAATTCACAGTAAAAACAGCAAGATTCACAGATTAATTAACACTTATTCAACAATCTTTCAACCGATAATAAGTTCACAGATTAACTAACAACAATTATTCCACAATTATTATTAAAAAAGAATACCTAGAAGCTAGAAGCCCTAGAACAAAGCAGAACAGATCCTAAGCAAGAGGGGGGACAAAGGCACGGCCGAAGGGATGACAGGTGGAACAGAGATAGCGCCGGCAACGATGGAACAGAGTTGCGCAACTGTGCTTTCAAAACTGAAATAGTAGCTGCACGATAACGACGGTGGATTCAAAGCTCGTTTCTGCGACGGCGGCAGGAGCTGGACGGAGGTGAGGGAGTGAGATCGATGACGGTGAGAGGAAGGAGGAGCTGGAGGGTGATGCGAATGGGAGGGATGGGTTCGTGTTTAGCCGTTGTCGGAGCTAGGGTTGCTGGGTTGGGTAATTGGCTAAGGCATCCCAGCATCCAAAACGATGGTGTTTTTTGTAAAACTAAAAAAACCGGCCGAACCCCTGGTTCGGTTCGACCGGCCGATTTTAAGGCCGATTTGACTGTCTAATGTCAATTTTTCAAATCTCTGGTTTCAATGTCTGTCCGAACCGTTATTTCCTTTGGTTCGCGATTTGACCAATTCGAACCAATTCTCAGTATTTAATTATATATATCAATATCACACAAATATGAAACAAAAGTCCTGCCAAAAACCAAAAAGAGTGATATTATTATAAGATTTAGTGGATTATTTTTTTTAAATAAATCAAAATTCAAATCAACTCTTTTAAGTTTCAAAGAGTAAAATAAATATTACCCTCGTGACAAAGAGGGTTTATTAATAGCGGCTTTTTCCCCTTGTTGTTAGTTTAATATTTGTTTATTAGGCTGTTTTGGTTCTAAAACAAAAAAGTGATGCTAAATATGCAAAATAAAAGAGAAAAGAAAATCAAAACTAATTGGTAAACTATCATGGCTATATGGATTGAAAGTCAGTCAACAATACTAAGATTCTGAAAATCAAACCGATTATCAAACCGCTTGAGTTATTAATTTATCGATTTAAAGGTTCAACCAGTTCAACCGTAATTCAACTATAGGAGTCAAATATAAAAAAACATATCAAAGGTCAAACTTTATATAAATATAAAATTTATAATATTATATGAAATTTAAGATAATCACGAAAAACAAAAAAAAAATTGAATTAACCAAACCAATAATAAATATTCAATCATCTACTTATGTAGTTAATTCAATTCATCTATTTTTTCATTAAAAACAAAGATGAAAAAATTATTTTTTCTATAACAAAAGATTGGTCATAATCAAAGTCTATATTCATTTGTGAACTTGTGTAAAGCTATAATTTAACTTATCAAAACATGCCAAACATCTCTCCTCATTTCACCTCCCAAATCAATGAATTTCAGTATCCAGCTATTTGACTTAAGTATGATATAAAGTAGAAGTATCAATTATTATTAGACAGTGATATTAAAAATTTAAAATGTAGCATCTGCTGCTCTATGGAACAAAGCAAACTTATTGTGAGACAGAAGAAATGGAAACAGGAGAGTCAAAAAGTGCAGACCCTAAAGACCCAACCGTTGCTTTAAACCGGTTTTCAGAACCTTGAACAATACACAGGATTCAGGAAACCTTTTGATTTCCGCTAGTAAGCATAAGATGATAATAAACTCAGGGAGACCACTTCGATAAAGACACTAAAAAAGTTCATTAATACGTCCAATAATAATACGACACATAATTGTCTTTAAAAAAAAGACGTTTTTCGCGCCTTTATAGGAGCATCCTCCTAAAATCAGTGGTGAAAATCCAAGATCACCTCCCTCTGCAATTCTACTTTACTCAGGTTGAGCATCGGAATGAATTTTCACGTACAATTTCCACATCCGTGGTTCTCTTTCGAGCACAGCAATTACATCCTTGACAAAGATGCTTCCGGCCATCTTAGTTCGAGTCAGAAGGGAATTGTTTCTCCCATGTTTTCTGCCAGCTCCTGTCTGGAAGAGTCAAAAGCTCAAAAACAGAAGTATTTAAAAAATAATGTAGGAATTAATATATCTGGACAAACAATCAAACAGCAATGACCTGGTTAAATTATCACCCTCCATGCAAGACAATATAATTCAACGACACCGCCGCATTTTCATCTACAACTTAACAGTTTTAGGGATGTCAGTTTTGCGAATACTATACCTGACATTGACTTGCATCTTATGGTTAAATTATTTGACAACCGAAATGACACATAAAGAGTTTAAAAGAAAACTCACCTGAAGTTCCAGAAGTAGTAGAACCTTTTATATCCCCTTTGTGATTATCCTTTGAACTTTTTCCAGATGCTCAAGATTTGTGATTTACATCTTTAGCTGGTTGAAAACCAGATGACATGTCTGTCCCTCCTTCGTGTTTCTGCCTGGCTTGCTCCACCATAAGTTGCCACTTCAAGAGAATGTCGTCTCTCCCAAGTCACAGCTCACTAAACCAAACAAACAACTAAAATATCATGGTCAACCAAAGATCAAAAGGGTTTTAGTGGGGAAAACAATAGGTTATCTTTAATTCTAGACTTCTTGTCCTTTAACACATCCTGTTCTTCAATGTTGTATTAAGCGTACCTTCCCCATGGGGAGAAAAATCACAATTGTTTTAATCTTCTCGTGGATACTTAATTTCATATAAAAAAGAACTCAATAAACAACCAAAAATAAAATAACATAAAAGAGGAAGCAGAAATGACTGTTCTCTTAGAACTGACTTACAAGAAGATTGAAATATGAATAAGGACAGCAAAAAAAACCATAGCTATCAAACAATTTAATTACTGAATATCATCACTAAGAGAACACATATTATGTACATATACATTTAATATAGCGTTGGTACTACAGGTGCATACCGCATATTAACAATCATAATTGGACAGTATTTAATCCACAAAAGTTAAGCCACTGCATTAGTCAAGATCAAGTATATCACTCTCAAACGAGATAGTAGGAACTAGTTGACCCATTCCAGAAGGGGAAGCAGAAATGAGTGATGTTAAGGCCAGTAGATATTGTAGGTGCCATACTTCTGGATGCTGGAACGCCCCTTGAGAATTCGTCCTTTATAGTTCCTTGATTGGCACCTCCTGGTTCAATTTGTGCAGAATTACCAGAACGCAATCCATGCATTTTAGAAATATTCTGCCTATGTCGCTGCTCAGTGGGTAATTCACTAAGTTCCTTTTTTACATAACCAGATGACAATAGCCCAGAATTTTGATCTTTGTTTGATGGTGGTTGCCATGCATTTGGAGTTTGTTGGGATGATGGATTGTTTAACAGAGCAACAGATTCACCTGGCAGACTCTTGGGATCATTGGAAGTGTTCTACCATTCAAGTTTTGGCATACCAATGAAGCCTTGTGTTGTCCCACCTAAGTGATTTGGATAAGTGCTTTGAGGCGGAAATTGATACATATGAGACTCATATGGTGGTGGTCTGATAGATGAAGCAGTACTACTAGTTGGCCCTGAAAAAAGGCTTATAATTACCACCACTACTACCATATGCTGATGGAAAATGTAGATACTGCTGCTGTGGCTGCTTATTGCCCCTGTATGTGAAGAGATCATCTTTTTGCTTCCTGATTAACAGTGTTGGAATTGGAATATGCCAACTGGCTCGCTTGCAAACCCTGAGTTTCCATTCTAACATCCAATTCTTGAGATTTTCTAGCATTGTTCTCCATAGTTTGGACAGCTGAATAAGTCATATGAGATTGGTCTGCAGCAGCATTCATACTTCACTGATGAAGCGGAGCTAAAGCATGCGGATCATTTAATTGCCTTGCACCTAAGCCAACAGTGGGCATCCGAACAGGGTGCTGCTGCTCCACAGGTCCTTGGTTGGGCCTCATCTGTAACAGCTGAATAGAATAATGAATCTTAGCATGATATCAACATATATATTTCATGGGACCTGTAAAACTCATCCATAACAAGAATTAAACTTGTTCTCAACCTACCTGTGCTTGTATTTTTGCCATTGCTAATCTAAGCATCTGGTCCCCTACAATACCTTTCATAAGCTGCACAAAACTGTCTTTTGCTATTTCGTCTTTCTATAACACACAATAAATTCACAAAACAGAAAGTGAGTAGCATGGGATATCTGTTCCTAAGTTGATCATATCCGATCAACACAAAACCGACTTTAGAAAAGAAAAGAGACAACGTTCCCACTACCAAAGGACCAGGTAGTGAGATTATTTAGAGAAACCCACCTTCAATTTACTAAATAGAGTTTGAAGTTGCATGGCTCGGTCTTTGGGAAGTTGAGGTATCAAGATAGGTAGAAACATGCCAAATGGTACCTGTTTTTGACGATTAATTTGGCCTCCTCGCTGCTCATTGACTGTAGCCTGTTGATTACTTATTTGATGCAACTTTGCATACTGCTGAGATTCGCTGCTGGGATTAAGTGTTTTGGCTACCTCATTATTAGGAACAGGATCTTTTCCCAAATTTTGAATTCCAACTGTCTGAGAATTTTGAAGAGAAGCTTGTACAGGGTATGGTAGGTGACGTTCATCTTGAGACTGCTTTTGTGATAGAGGAGGATTATTTACATTTTGAGAAGTAACATGCTGTGGCAAAGGAGGGTTATTTACATTATGAGAAGCAACATCCTGTGATAAAGGAGGATTATTTACACTATCCTTGTTAGGATTTACAATCTCCCCATTGACAACTTGATAATCAGGGTGAACACGCGAAAAGTCGATACCCGGAGCCAGATGATGCACTTGCTCCATGATGTTCCTGTGTGCTCTCTCCTTTGCTTCACGGACGCAACATCCTAGATGTTTGACCTCTGCCTCCAACTGCTCAATTCTCCTTCTTGATGCTGTTTCCTTCTCCCTTAACTGTGACTTCTCCTTATCAGCCTCCTTCAGCTTGTTTTCCATATTACTAATCTTGGCAGTTAAAGTAACCTTCAATTCCTCCAAGGCAGCTCTCTCGTTTTCTTTTGACTCAAGGCGGATCTCCAATTCCTTAACTCGGCCTTCTAGCACCATCTGAGGGTTGGAGGTGATGGGTGGCTCTAAGTTGGGGCACACACCTTGGGCTTGAAAGTGTTTGGAGTACACATCAGACTCCTCGATGGTGGGGAGCAGCACACCATTTTCAACCGGCTTCCCTTTGCCATCCACCATTTTTTGCATTTTTGGCTGAGGTGGATGCCCTAGATCAGCACCTGTGCCCACAAATGAATGCTTCTTTGAAGTTGGAGGTGGAAAGGCACTGCAGGCACCCCTAAAATTCCCAGTCTTAGGTGGAAGGATTTTGTCCACTGCAACACCTCCTGAGGCCATGTTAGCTGCAAGCAATATAGGAGAAAGAAATTCAAGTCAGAAAATAAACTATATTTTACTGGCTACATTGTCCATAGTAAGCACAGTAATCAAAATTTTAAACAATAGGAAAGTGGCCCTGGCAGATTATTAAGAGCATAATTAACACTCCCCTTCAGCAGTCAGCACCAAAGAGGCTGAGTAAAGGACATTATATATTTTATTTAAAAAAAAAAAGAGTAAATATCGACAAATTGAAACATAAATATTAGCTATTTCATTCTATGTGAGACAATCTAATTAAACTGGAGTTCACTACATTCTTGAGTTTTTCTTCCTAGATTTTTTCCCTCTCTTACTAAGATATGGTATTATGGATGTGGTTTGGCAAATTGCTATATGCAAAATTGACAAAACACTTGCCAACTGAAATGATTGATAAACAATTCAACAATGAGAGAACTCACCTGGGCTTGCACAAATGTTGCTTCTGTTTCCATCAACAGTTTCTGAATTTTCAAAAAGGATGGGGAACGCAAAACTTGGGGATGTCACTGGTGATTGTACTCTCTTTGCTCCTCTACCAACATTATTCTCCGATTGAACAACTTGCGGATTGGCTTTTGAACTGGCTGAACTAATCGTGTCTTCTTCAACTTTAACATACAACTCTATGCACCGCAACTCAGAATTTGAGTCATGGTAACCAAACATCAACTGAATGTCTTGGTCAGACTTGAGCCAAAAAACCTGACAGTCGGATGCTTGCGGACCAATTTTAACATGCAACCTATACGCCATTCGAGATATCTGCTTCCTTTCAAGTTCACCCATATTCCTCAATATCAGATTCTTCAACTCAAGCAGAGACTTTTGACGATGAATGCTCATCAACAAAGGCTCCGAACTTTGAAAGGGTCCATCTACAGTGTCTTCTACATATCCATTGGGATGAACAAGTATGAACACCGTCGAATAAAAATCCATTTGCCACTCTGAGCTCTTCTTCAGATTATATAGTGACCTGATGAAGTAAATAATTTTTTTATTCACTAAATAATAATAATAATAATAATAATAATAATAATAATAATAATAATAATAATAATAATAATAATAACCTGTCCAATGGTGAGAGATTTCAGTAACATGCATAAGATCCTAAGTGTCACTCAGGAAATTCATCGAACACATGGAGAGCATAATACCCAGTTGCAGAAAACTCCAATCAGGCTGAACAAAAATCGACATGGGAAAAAATAATAACAATAATAACAGTAACTGATCTTGAGAATGACGATGTGAGGAATCGATGGAAAGTTTCAAAGAGCTCAGTTTTGCTGAAACTACAAAGAAGCAAGAAGCTGAAGCCTCAAACCTAACTTCATAACTAAGAAGGACTCTTTCTTTCTCCCGGATGAAGCTTTATTTTTTGTTGGGACTGGAATCCCATTTCGTTTACTCTAACAGCGAAAATCTGTTCAATTTCTTTCGGGCATAGATATGAAAGGAGCCATTTCTTTGAATTTGTGTTAACCAAAACGATCAGCTTCAAAGCAATGGTTGACCATTTTGTCCTTTTCTTTTTTTTTTTTGGCATTGCTAGTGTGTAGAAAGAAAAGATCCTCTACATGTGCATGTAGAAGACAGATGTCACTTCCTTAGTTAAAGTTTTTGCAAAAGATAAGTACTCTAAAGGAGACAACGAGACATTTGCTGCAATGTTTCAGTTGATGCAGAAGTTAGCCGTATGAATTAGTACTATAGCCATGGTTAATAATGTTTGGTTTTAGTGTTTAATATAATCAATACAAATTTCATATTTGTATAGGATGACATCACCTGAATTTGTAGGTATCTACTCTGTTTTTATCCGTTTCGGACGGGTAATTATCCACTTTGTATTAGACGGTTAATATATAATATGTATAATATATTAAAATAATTAGTAAATAATTAATAATATTATATCATATTAAATTTTTATTTTAATTTATATTATATATATGATAATGATTATATAAATTTTGAAATTTAATTTTATTTATTAGATTTTAATCATTATAGAGACGAGTAGAGTACCCACAGAGATGAGTTAGAGTTTAATATTTTACTATTCACAAATAAAAATGGGACGGATTCTATACGAGTTGTTACACAGTAAGACGGGATCGGATAAAGTAAAAACCCTGCCTCTACCCACTCCGTTACCCCTATATTTGTATAATATATATGTGGGCCGGGTTTAATATGATAGACGGGTGTTGGTCTTTTATGCATTGGATCCAATATAAATGTTTATCTTAAAAAAAAAAAACTTTGATAACTTT
>NC_029777.3:108407873-108409301 GCF_000817695.3 Arachis duranensis
TGCCTTCCTCAGATTTGCTTCCATGGTGCATTGGGCTTGCAGCTGGCTCTCCTTCTCCCGGAGGTCATCTCTCTCCTTCCTCAACTTATCCCTCTCCTCCTTCAACTCCTCTTGATGTTTTTCAAACAAAAGAAGCCTCTCCTCTAGCTCCGCAACCTTTGAGGAAGTCCCCAAGGAGCTGAGGGGAGTCTTCTCGAATATATCCAAAAGTTTGCCACAAACTCCCGCCGCCCTAAAACTTTCTTCAGCCAGAGCGGAAAGGTGGTTCCGAACAGAAACATCATCCATACTTATAAGAGGATAGATGTTCTTTCGGACGAATGCAAGAGCATCCGCCTTAACACCACCTTCCCAAGAAGGGCCAGACTCTGAAGTCTTGTGCTTCTTCTTCTCCGGCTCGGAGAGTAGTTGGGCAGAAGGGAGTGGTCGAGCCAAACTTGAGGAGGAGGAAATAATAATAGGTTGAGAGGGAGTACCCACGTTTCTAGGAGGAGGAGGAGGAGGAGGAGGAGAGACGACCGCCTTGGAACCCCCGGACCTAGCCCGGGACTTTGCCTTGGCTTCCTGCACCCTCTGGTAAGACTCTTGAGCATTCTTTTTTGCCATATCTACAAAAGAAACAATCAAGTCACAAGTCGGTAAAATACAAGTCGGATAAAAGACAAGTCGGTGAAATATAACTCGGAAATAGGAAATGCATGCGCTACCTATGCAAGATTGAACAAAAGTCGACGTCCCCTGAAGGATTTTTCTTGTATCTAAGTATGGGGCCCTCCCCCATGCTTCACGGAAAAACCCCACGATGGCCGCCTCCACCTCGTCTAGGTCATCTAGACCAATCTTTTCACAAGGGGTGGCCGGCAGCCAGTAAAGGGGAAAGCGAGGGGAGGAATGCTCGTCCAGAAAAAAGGGGTGGTGACCCTCTACAGCTTGAACCTTGAAGAAGAAGTTTTTGAAGTCATGAAAAGATTCGTCAAAAAGGGTGAAAATCCTCCGACCTTGAATGGCTCGGAAGGATACCCATTGTTGTTTGTTGTTTAGCCCACTAAAGGGCTTAGTCATATGGAAAAGATAAAAGAAGATTCTCAAGGAAGTCGGGAAGTCCAGAGCGTGGCTTATAAACTGGTAAATCTTCAAAAAACCCCAGGAATTGGGGTGGAGTTGAGTAGGGGCAACCTTACAGTGGTGCAAAACGGATATCTCGAAATCTGAGAAAGGAAGAAAAACACCCAAACGGGTGATCATACATTCATACATGAAGAAAAAATGAGGGGCCGCCTCATTAACTCTCCCAAAACAGACCCGGTCTTCAGGACCCGGGATTATCAGTTCATATTTGGGCTCGTCCTCGTCCGAAGTACAGAGCCTATGATGAGTACGAAGGTGGGTGATGAACTCAGCGTCAACCAACGGTTCCTCCCCAAGGAC
>NC_029777.3:108409745-108410861 GCF_000817695.3 Arachis duranensis
TTGCCCTGTTTATATTAAAGACTAATAAGAGATTAATTAATTATTACTTTTGTTCATACCCTGGTCCAATACCAAGGCCCAGGTCCAACTAAAAGGCCTAATCTAAAGGATTAGAGCCTAGCTAAGTACCGACCTTCACATAGGAAGTCGGTATCAACCACGACTTGGTCAGAAGAGGTCGGATGAAAGATTAGCTGGCAGATAAACACTCATTCAAATGAGTAACCGCCCCTAAAATCTCTCTAACCGCCTCATAAAGCCATATCTTAACCTCCCCAAGATAATAGGGACGGTTACCACTCTAAAGATACGGCACTACACCAACGGTGGTTATTGGCTCATCTCTATAAATACACTGACACTCCCTCAGGTATCGCTAAGTCCAATACTCTCTAAGACCTGCTTACACTCTTGCTAACTTAGGCATCGGAGTGTCTTTGCAGGTACCACCCCCCATTCACGCGCGAGCACAAGTCGGACGGAGCCTCCCGAGTTGCGGACCTACCCGGAGTTCTCCTCCATCATACACTTGGGCCGCCAAACGCCATCCTCAGCATTAATCTCCGGTTACCTACCGTAACAACTTTAATATTGTTTTATGTCAAACTGAACTGCTGCAAAAATTATTCTCTAAATTGAACATTAAAGGTGGCTGCTGCATTATTATTGTAGTGAAGACAACACCTGTCTTCTATACATGTAGAAGGATTTTTCTTTCTACACGCTAGTAAGGTCATTTTTTTTTTTACACCAATTTATATAATTTTTTCCTTTTGTTTTTTGAAGCAGTAATTTTTTAAGAAAAAAATTACACTTACCTATTATGAGATTTTGTGAAATTTAAGTAATATTACATTTAATGTTTGGTAAAATATAACATTGTTAAATTCATTTATGAATTAATTGCTTGATTATTATACATATAACTTATCTAGTATTGTGTCTATTTAAAAATTTTACATGAAGTAGAATTCGAACCAAAAACTTGAGTGATGGAAAATAATTTTCTTTCTTGTTATATATTTTTTTAATATATTAATAATCATATATTATATTTAATTAATATATATAATCTAAAACATTCAATTAAATATTATTTTTATATTTATTTATTTT
>NC_029777.3:108413252-108417637 GCF_000817695.3 Arachis duranensis
GTTATGTAATATATTTAAAAGAAAAGCATAATATACAACAAAAAATAGTTTGATCTAATGGTAATTAAGTTGTTCTTCATCCCTAAAATTTTTTGTTCAAATCTCACCTCATATATAATTCAATAGTTTTCAACAAATAAATTTTATTAATTTATATATGCAAATTTTAATAAATATACTTAAATTTTATTGTTATCTAAGTACTAACACAAAATAATATTTACTGATAATATAATATTATTCTTTTTAAATAGTCACAAACACACTACCATGGCAAAAGGATGACAACTAATTAGTTTAATATAAACAGCTAAAAAAATAGTCAAACTCATTACCATAGCAATTCGCTTTTTTACCGTCTTTTTCTAACAAAATTATTCATATATGAATAAACAAATTCATACCAATATATGAAATTAGAGTTGATTTAATTCTAACATGAGTTGGACACCAAAAAAATATATGTAATAGTCACTTTAATTTTACACCTTGCAGTGAGTGTCATATTTAAAATTTCAAAAATAAAGTTAATACATAACCAACGAAATTATCCTATTGTAGCATGAAGTGTTTGCAGTTTGCCTATGCAATCAGCGTTGCACCTGAGTGCTTGCCAACAAAACGAACTTGGGATTCACTATCATTCTTGTTCCATGATGTTACCATGTGATATCTCCTTTGCTTCATGAACACAACATTGGATGTGTTGGACGTTTGCATCCAAATTCCATAACATAGGTAACTTGGGGTGCACTATCTTTCTTATGATTTACAATCTCCCCATTGACAACTCGATTATCAGGGTGAACACGCGAAAAGTCAATACCCGGAGCCAGAAGACACACTTGCTCCATGATGTTTCTGTGTGCTCTCTCCTCTGCTTCAAGGACGGAACATCTTAGATGTTTGACCTCTGCCTCCAACGGCTCAATTATCCCCTTTGATGCTGTTTTCTCCTTCCTTAACTGAGCCCTTTTCTCCTTATCAGCCTCCTTCAGCTTGTTTTCCAGATTACTAATCTTGGCGGTTAAAGTAACCTTCAATTCCTCTAAGGCAGCTCTCTCATTTTCCTTTGACTCAAGGCGGATCTCCAATTCCTTAACTCGGCCTTCTAGCATCATCTGAGATTTGGAGGTGATAGGTGGCTCCAAGTTGCGGCACATATTTTGGTTTTGAAAAGATTTGGAGTACACATTGGACTCCTCAATGTCGGGGATCAGTACACCATTTTCAACCGGCTTGCCTTTGCCATCCACCATTTTTTGCATTTTTGGCGGAGGTGAAAGTCCTAGATCAGCACCCATGTCCACAAATGCAGACTTCTTTGAAGTTGGAGGTGGAAAGACACTGCAGGCACCCCCAATATTCCCAGTCTTGGGTGGAAGGGAGAGTTTGTCCACTGCAACACCTCTTGATGCCATGTTAGCTGCAATATAGGAGAAAGAAACTCAAGTCGAAAAATAAAGTATATTTTATTGGCTACATTATGCATAGTAGCATAGTAAACAAAATTTTACACAGCAGTATAGTGGCCTTGGCAGATGATTAAGATTTAAGAGCATAACACTCCCCTTCAGTAGTCAGCACCAAAGAGGCTGAGTAAAGTAGGACATTATATATTTTATTTTATTTTTTTCTAAAGAAAAAAGTAAATATTGGTAAATTGAAACATAAATTTGTCAATATTTTATTTAACTGGATTTCACTCCATTCTTGAGTTTTTCTTCGTAGATTTCTTTTCCCCCTCTCTTACTAAGATATGGTATTATGGATGTGGTTTAGCAAATTGATATATGCAAAATTGACAAATCACTTGAAAACTGAATTGATTGATAAACAGCTCATCACAGAGAGAACTCACCTGGGCTTGCACAAACATTGGTTCTTTTTCCATCAACTTTCACATTTTCAACACGATTGGGGAACACAAAACTTGGGGATGTCACTGGTGATTGTACTCTCTTTGGTCCTCTACCAATCTTGTCCGATTGAACAACTTGCGGATTGGCTTTCAAACTGGCTGAACTAATCACGTCTTCAACTTTAACGTACAACTCTATGCACCGTAGCTCACGATTTGAGACATGGAAATCAAACATCAAGTGAATGTCTTCGTCAGAGGTGAGCCAAATAACCCGACTGTCAGATAATTGGGGACCTATTATACCATGCAACTTATATGCCATATGAGATATCTTCTTTCTTCCAAGTTCACCCATGTTCGCCAATATCAGATTCTTCAACTCAAGTAGAGAATCTTGATGATCAGTATCAACATTCATCAAAAAAGGATCCCAACTTTCAAAGGTTGCACCACCTACAGTGTCTTTTATATATCCATTGGGATGAACAAGCACAAATATGTCTGAGCAAGCCATCTGTAGCTCGAGATCTTTTCCAACTTTGGATGATTGTGTGTGGCTTGAATGAGGGAATGAGGCCTGCTTCAGATTTTATAGTAATTTGATGAAGTAAATTCCAACTACAAATCCATGGAACTTTTATCAAACTGCCCTAATAGAAGAATGCATTTCGATCATTTCTACTAGTTTTGCACAAAAAAGTAAATTTTTTTTAAATTCACTAAATAATAATCTATTGAGTTGGTGCACAACTTGTTTTATTAAAATACCTTTTATTATATATAATCCATAAAAAAATATTTTTTTTGGCTATTTTAAAGACATGAACCAAGACCCCTTAGTTAAGTTATAAACAAATTCCATCTCAACTAATTTCAAAATTTATTATTTTTCAAAAACGTGCCTATTGATATACTAGTAATAGCATGTCTAATATAGAGATATTTGATTAATATGCAAAAGAGCCTAAGTGTCACTGAGGAAATTCATCGAACATTTGGAGAGCATAATACCCAGTTGCAAAACTCGAACCAGGCTGAGCGAAAATCAAAATGGGGAATGACAATAGCAACATGAATGGAGTGAGTAGTCGCAACTAACCTGTGTGAGTATGCGAGGAGCCTATGGAAACTTCCGAAGAGCTCAAATTCGCAGAAACCACAAAGAAGGAAGAAACCACAGTGCTACACACAGCTTCAAACCTAACTTCATAACTAAGAAGGACACACACACACTCTCTCTCTCTCTCTCTCTCTCTCTCGGATGAAGCTTTAATCTTGTTGAGATTGGAGCCTCATTTCGTTTCATCTTACAACGAAATGAGTTCAGTTTTTTTCGTACAGAACTGTAAATTGGAGCCATTTCTTTGAATTTGTGTTGTTTAGCGCGCGCAATCAAAAACGACAAGCACCAAAGCAATAAGACCATTTTGTGGGGCTTTTTTGGTGACCCATTTTGTGGGCCTTATTTGGGCTTCTCATTCCAAAAGCCCAATAGTTGAGCCAATAATCCAATATAATACTATACCAAAATGTTATTGAAATATCAAGTTTTAATGAAAAAGCTATATTATGAGTTTTAGGAGATTAATACTTAAGAAAACCCTCATATATGAAACTAAACACCTTAAAAATAGTTTTATAACAATTTAAACTCTTTTATAATAGCTAGCTTTTATATTCCATTATATTTACTATTTTATATTTTTTTAAGATTTAGCTAATATAGAAGTAGTAAATAATTTTAAATATTTTTTAATAAATAAAAAACAAATGAATTAAATTTTTAAATTTTTGTATTTTTAATAAAAAAGATTAATTTAAAACATTAATATGTATTTTTAACAAACAAGTTAGCTAAACTTTTTTTTATCTATCTGTATCCCTCTAAAATGGTTCTAATTAATTATTAATATTGCGCATATAAAACAACTTTCCATTTGGCAATAAATTTCAAAATGCATCCGTGGCATATTCACTTTCCATAAACTAATCTGAACCTAAGTTTAGATGAAAACCATTTTATACTGTAAAGAGATAAGAGCAATTTTATTTACCAAAGGAGAAAGACACAACCAACTCTTAAAAGATTAGGTAGGTGTGTGTGAAAAGAACCATTCTATACAAGAAAAATCTTAATTAGGACAGGACTGCATTACTTGTTTTTATTCTGATAATGATTACGGATTAATTTGGTAAATATGTTGGAAGCATAAAAACTACGTTCAATCTTTGTTGAATATTATAATTTTTATTTGGCTAACTTTTTTTTTTAAATGTTAACATGATTCTGAGTTTGAACTTTTGTTCATCGGAACCAACAAATTATAATTTTTGTATTTGCTTGATAAATTAAAAAATTAATTAATATTCTACTAATTTGCCATTTAATCTCATTTATAATAAGAGATGTCAAAAATAACCATCATCATTCTTGACTTTTTTTTATGATTATATTTTACAAATAAATATTTTTTTAATATTATTATTAGTACTCATTATTAAATTTAATTTTTATCAATTT
>NC_029777.3:108417968-108426508 GCF_000817695.3 Arachis duranensis
CACAAGGTATTTGCAAATAATTATGGTTAAAATTTCACACTATGAATTGGAATATGCTCTCTGGACAAAAGAGTTAAATGTAGGAACAAAGATCAAGAATTTGAAATGGGAACAAGTAAAAATCTACAGAGAATCTCATTTTAGTAGTTGATAAAAACTTTTGTTTTTACGTTTTTTTAATATAATTTAATATTATAATTTTTTTGTTATAATCTATAATATTAGAATCGATATAATTTTAAAAATGTATATTTTTATAATATTATTACAAATGAAAATAGTAAAATACTATTACTAATTAAAGGGGATGCTTGGAGGTTTTTATTGTGTTCCATTAATAGAATCATAGAAGGATGTGAAAAATACAGAATCAATTAATGCTGTTTCTTATGATAATTTGATGTTTGAGTTAATAGAATTTAATGCACCAGTTGATAGATTACAGTGGAGCACTGGAATGCGAGCCCCTGCCACTACTATTGATTTCCCTTTACACGTTAACTAACTAGATAAATAGTAAATATTTAAATAATTTTTGAAAAAATTTTATTCCCCTCTCATGTGAGATGTTAAAATGACACTCCTTTCCCTTCTATTTTATAAATGTACATTCCCCTCCCTTCTAACTTTTAAAAAAGGGAAAATTCCACTCCCTTCCCCTGTGAGGTGTTAAAATGACACTCCTCTCCCTTCTATTTTATAAATGTACATTCCCCTCCCTTCTAACTTTTAAAAAACCTCCTCTTTAATCCATTTTAAACTTTTTGTGTTAACTTTATCTATTTTTTAAGAAAAAATAAATTATTTTTTGAAAAAATATCCATTAACAAAAATTTTTATTTTTTATCATTAAATTTTACTTACCAAAATACCCTTTAATAAATTATTTTTTATTGATTAAATTGTATTTTTATTAAAATACTTTAAAAAAATTAATAATTAAATTATTTTCTTCTAAGATATCTATCTTTCAATAATTTTTTAATTATTAAATTTTGATTTTACCAAAATTTTTATGAACAATTATTTTTATATTTTACTATTAATTTTTTGATATCAATATATATTATTTTAACATTAAATAAAAAAATTTTACCACTGTTAATATGTATAACAATTAATATATATTGATATTGAAAAATAATCTGACTAAAAGTTTTTATTTAATATTAAAATATAAAAAAATTGTTAACAAAAATTTTGGTAAAATTATAATTTAATAATTACAAAATTATTGAAGGGTATTTTAGAAAAAAATAATATAATTGTTACGTTGGGTAACCAGAGGTTAATGGGCTGGACTCGTAAGGTTGGCGTATGAGGGGGAAAGCCTTTGAGCGGGTTTGCGCCTTTTGAGACTCCTTCCGACTTGCGAGTGTGAGTGAATGGGGGGTGGTACCTGTAAAGACACTCTGATGCCTAAGTTAGCGAGAGTGTGAGCAGGTCTTAGAGAGTATTGGGACTTAGAGATACCTGAGGGGTGTCAGTGTATTTATAATGGTGAGCCAATAACCACCGTTGGAATAGTTTCACCTTTTAAGGTGGATAACCGTCCCTTTATCTTAAGGAGGTTGCGATATGGCTCTTGGAAGTGGGTTGAGAGATCTTAGGGGCAGTTATCATCTGCCAGCTAACTTTTGCTCCCGACTTCTTTAGAGCAAGTCGTGTGGAGTACTGACAATTAGTTTCAAATATTTTTAAATTTAACAACTAAATTTTGATCACGAGTGTTACTTCTAATTGGGATTGAAAAGAAAATTTATTTACAAATTTTCCTAAAATACTTCTCAAAATCTTGAAATTAAAGTTTTTTAACTAAAAAAATCAATATTTTACATACTGATATAATTAATAGGTTAAAAAAATAGCTATTTGAAAATCTTGAAAGGAAAAAAAAATAATGCAGAGTCCAATATATTTAGTGTAAAACAAAAAAAAATTAGTTAGTGTTAAGTCAGATATAATATTTATATTACAGTGAAAATTCAGGTGCAGTTAGCTTCATATGGCCACTAAATAAAAATTTAGTTAAATCAGTCAAATTATTTAACGATTCTCAGATATCAACTAAGTCAACTTCGACTTCACCTGAGTTCTTACCTTATATTATTCCTCTACCATTTTTCAAAAAGGAAAAATGCAAACGCACATATATCATCAAAATGTTATGGGATGCATGCATGGGTTATATTGAAGATTCATCACCGATCTTATCTTCTTAACTATGTACATGCCTCTGTTTCACATGCATGACATGATGATGATGTATGTTCATAAGAAACATGAGAGAGAGGGTGCATTCTCCCTCCTCTTCTTCAATAAATGACCACAACTAACTTATTTAATTCCACAATTATTATTGTTTCTTTCTCTCTATAAGTTACATGAAAAGGCAAACCAAGTTCTGCATGTAATAGTAATAATCATTTGAAGACTATCATGAAGGTTTCTGGGTTTTGGCCATTGTTCTTCTTGCTCGCTGTGGCAGCCGCTTTAGCATTCCTTAACTTCTTATCTTCCGATGGTGGATCCAACTTTTCCGGTATATCTTCTATCCATTATCACTTTTTTTTATTGCATTTTTTTAAGGAAAAAATAAGGGAAAATGATAGTGGAAATCTCTTGGGTTCATGATCATCATCTTTAAAGCAACAACAATAATAATAATAATAATAATAATAATAATATGCTCTTTTCAGTCTTTTGAATGTTGGTTTTGTCTTCTTTGATCAATTTTTTCCCTCTATATATATACTTGAGGAGAAATAGGATGCATGCAATGGTAAAAATAATGAACCAGAAATAAATAAAGTCTCAAATCTTAATAAACCCTCTAATCTTAGAGAAATGGCTTCAGTTTCAAAGTTCCTTTTGTTGAAATAAAATGGTTTATTTCAAAATCAAAATTTCAAAGCACATTTTGATTTTTCAAAATATCATCCTATATGTGCTTGTATCAAAATTTCATATTACAATGCCATTTTGTTTATTTTCAACTCAGATAAAATCCTTTTATGTGCTTCTGTCTAAATCTCTTTTTTTTTTCAATTCTTATGAAAAATTTAGATGAGAATATTTATATATTCCCATGGTTTATTTTATTTGACATTGTTCAAGTATTCACTTATCATGCATTGTATATGATGATTCTCACAACTAGTACTGAATTTGAGTCAATTTTCCACAACATTTTTTTCTTCGGGTTATTTTATTTATGATGATTGAATGAGAAGAATAAAATGCAATTTTTATAGTTTCCAATTGAGACCAAATGATATGTCCTGAAATTCTTTTACATTATCTTTGAAGTGTTCAAAATTTAACATGCAACTAACTAAACATTTTTATCAACCTTGCTTCTTCATGTGAAACTCTTAATAAAATTGCTCATAGATCCTAGTATCATTTTGACAAGCCTTTGAACTCATCCATGACAATGATACTGTTAGCATTTTTATAATATCTTAGTTACTTTAATTAGTACATTTCTAAACATTGCATGCATGCATTAAACAACATCTTCCTATAAATCATTAAAGCATTATTTAGAACTAATTTGAGTAGATTGTATTAGAATTTTTTTATTGTTTTATGATAAGATCTATAACGCATTGATTGTTATTATTAACTCCCTATTAAATGACCTATATAATTTCCTTTTACATTATTAAGTGGCATCACAGATTTGCCTGTTACCAACTATGGACATGGAACATCGGAAATTGTAACAAGAAGGAAACTCAAGGTATTGTTATTTTTACATGTTTGGAAAACCATTTGAATGTTCAAAACAAGGTTTTCAAATTCTCTTAAAAATGAAGAACCGAAAAAAAAATTCATAATTCATGAATTTATGGTAGCTAACTACATCAAAATCAAGTTTACAAAATCAATTTTATGCAAACTTTTGTTTGCAAATTGTAATCCAAACACACACTAAGTATGATGAGTATTTCAGGAAAATGATAGCAAGAGAACAAGTAAGGACAAAGTTGATAATAGACTCATTAATCTAGATGATTATGCCGGCAAAAATGGTCCATATAAAGCTGTAAGAACTGAACCTATTGAGCATGGAACTCCTTACTTGCCATTTCTCCCAAGACCTCCACCTCCCGATCTTCCTAGCCCCGACGGATATTCCGATCTATCCGATCTTCCTAGCCCCGGTGTATATTCTGATCTTCCTACTCCCGGAGGTTTTTAAGTAACAAGTATTATATCGTATTTTATGCCGACATATCATGTGTCTGTCTGCTCGAAATATGATAATGACTATGTTTAAGAAATCTTTCTATGAAAATAATAGACTAAGTATATTTTGGTGAGTTTGGACACTATTTATGTAATTTATATGTTGGAGTGATCTTAGTAGAGTTTAATTTCCTACTTTTAATCCATGTTGTCTCATGTGCTTGCATTGTGTTGTGAAAAAGGGAAAAAGCTGTTGTAGCTTTTGGCATCCTATAAGGTGTCCAGTTGAATCTGTCTATCTTGAGTTATAATATATGTTTCTACTTGTTATTAAATTTGATTTGTGTTTATCCAATTTCTTCAATAATTATTCTTAACTTTTTATTCATTTTTTAATTAGATAATAATTTTTGTCATTATTAATTTGGCTTGAAAATCTCAAATTAAATATTATTTGAGTTCCTATGAGATTTGTTAGTGATAATTGATATTTATTATTGTATAAATTATTAAAATGACGGTATTAGCGATCGGTAATTTTTAGATTTTGGGCCAACAAAGATCGGTAATTTTTAGATTTTGGGCCAACAAAAATCAGTATTTGAGAAGAAATAAGCGATAAAAATAAAACTTTATAACGCGCAGATGAAATATTTAAAAAATATTAATATTTACTGGCTGAATGATGATAAAATTTGATTAAAACCACTGATCATTGAGCTAGACTTTCCATTATTAAAAAAAAAAAATTGCACGTTTCTTATCCAAATAAAGTGAGGTAGATTATTTTTGTTTCTAACAACTCTGGAAATTAGAGCATAGTACAATCTAGTAGGATACTAGCTAGCATTGGTTGATTATTATTTTTGTTTCTTATTTTTGCCGAAGAAAACTACCTACAAAACACCAAATTTTCAGGTGTTCTTTCGGAAATAGATCCTCTTCATTTTTTTTGTCACTGGAGAGAATAAAGTACAATCTCCCACCTTTAATTTTACAAGTGGGACCAACAATAAATGAGAGAGAGAATGTATTGAATGGTGAGATCTTCCATTGGATACCATCCAGTTTTTTTTTTCCACTGGAGAGGATCCACTCCTGTGTTCTTTCTGACTTTGGTTCTTCATTATTTGTGGTTGTGAAAATATTGTTTTTTGAATTTAGTTATAACAGTTTTAGTTTTAGTTTAGGTCTTGCTGGTTCACTGATTCTTTTAGTCCTAATCCCAAACAACTATTTATAATTTAACATGTAAGTCATAACTGCCTAATAATTTTAACATGGTTCCAATTTTAAAATATTTATTATAGACGATAACCACCATCAGCATTCAGCAATAATGAAATCATGTTGTCCATGGAAATCTGAAAAAATGATTAGGAACAATACAATCTTCTTGGTGCTTGACTTCATTGTTGAGTATTGTTATTATTTGAGTTCAAACTCCACTTTTTTCTCCATTCCCAAAAGCTACATTTTATTTATTATTTTTTTAATGCAATCTATAAATTAGAACAAGTGTTTTATTTTGATTAAAACATCATATATACTCTTTTATTATAAGCAATCCTGCCGGAGCAGCCAAGCCAATAATTAAGATTATTTTGGTGACAAATTAAAAATCTTTTTTTTTTCACATGATATTTTCAAATCCACGTAAATTCGTTGCGAATTTAAATTCTATTTAACAGTTTATTATTAACCAATGGATCATTACATGGTACCGGATTCGATGGTCTCAAAATGTTTGGACCATTAAATGGTCTCATAATAAAATATGTTTTTTAAATTTTTTAATAATTGTTAAATATTTATTTTCTAATTTTAATTACAAATTAACCCCATATATTTTATTTAATTATAAAATTTATTTTTTATTTTATAAATTATTATTTTATCATTCATCTATTATGTTTATTAACAATAAAAAACAATAACAATAACGAATTAGATCTTCCATTAATCGTAATAACTTTTTGGCAATCCCAATGGATTAAAAGTTTATCTTTAATCCATTACATCCGTCAAAAGTTGTGAAATCGTGTTTCTTAAAAAATCAATCGAATGGAATAACAAAACAATTGATTGAATTTCACGTTTTCCGTAACTTAATCGATTGAATTTCAGGTTATCACAAAACAATCGATTAAAAGTTGTAAGGCAGTATGGTTTGCCCAAAAATCAATCGAGTGGTCATATTACCCAATCGATTGAACTCATCAAAGCAAATTATGTTTAATTAATTCAATCGATTAGTTATGAGAATTCAATTAATTGGTTATGTTTTGAAATTTGTACATGACTAATGGCATATTTCAATTCAATCGATTGGTATGAGAATCCAATCGATTGAAATGTGACGTAAATAAGTTTTTATCTGTCAATCGATTGGTATGATAATCCAATCAATTAAAATTTAAAACGCGCTATATATATTAATCCTGGTAACCATGCGTATTCAACCTCCCTCCCCTTTTTAAACATAACACCATTTTTGCTAACTTATCTTCTCTCTCAAAATCCAAAAAACTTCTCTCTTCTTCTCCAATCTCACCAACATCCACTCCAAACTTCATATATATTATTAATCATCATTCAAATTCCTACAAAACCCACGAAACCACCTGAAATTTAATCAATTGCTTTGGTAATTCAATCGATTAATTTTCTAAGAAACACGATTTCAAAATCTTCAACGGATGTAATGGATCAAAGATGAATTTTTAATCGATTTGAATTGCCAAAAAGTTATTACGATCAATGGAAGATCTAATTCGTTATTGTTTTTATTTTTTATTATTAATAAACATAATAAATAAATGATAAAATAATAATTTATAAAATAAGAAATAATATTTATGATTAAATAAAATATATGGGGTTAATTTGTAATTAAAATTAAAAATGGATTATTTAGCAGTTATTGAAAAACTTAAAAAATATATTTTGTTATGAGACTATTTAATGGTCCAAACGTTCTGGTACTATCGAATCCGGCCTCATTACATGATATTTGAATCTCTACACTTATTTAAGCGCACAAATAAATTGTCTATTCATTTAACTTAAGTTGATTAATTATTTTATATTATTTAAAAATACTAGAGACAGTCTAATAGAATTTATTATTTTTTGTCAATAGTTGTTCAATAATATTTAAAAGTATAAATTAAAAAGATATTATTAAATTATTAAACTAAAAAAATTGACTGATAACTAAAAATACTAACCAAAAGTAATAAATTGATTAAATTCTACTCATCCTTCAATTTTTTTTCATATTATTATAGAACTAACTATCTATAATTAAAAGATTTCACCTATATGACTAACTAATAATAAGAGCTAATTAAATAATTATACAACTAGATATCTTTTAAATATGATCTTTTATTTAACTTTTAGAGAAGAAAAAAAATAAAAAATAATTAATTCTCTTAATTTTTTGATCAACGAACACGTTAAGGTGGGTATTTAAATTAATTAACTAATAATAAATTTTTAAAAAAACTGACTAAAAATTAAAAATTAAAGGACAACTAACATTTCTCATTAATAGTTTCCTGTAATATTATCTTGTTGTTTAAGCCAAAATTATTGACATTCCATATAGTTTGATGAACCCACCCCCGAAACCAAAAAAAAAAAAAGTCATGAGCCACAATTCAATCAACCAGAATAATAGCCACTATTGGAAGGAAAGAGGCCCATCAATCCACATCTCACCAAGTGTATGTCCTATTCCTTTTTTCTTCATTTACTTTTCTTTGTACTCTCTAAATAATAATAAATAAATAGATTATACTATGTGTACACCAAAATCAGTCATCAAAGTCAATTATCAGTATAAAATATATATCGAAATATAAATACATGCTAAAAATAAAATAAATCACACGTATATTTATATACAAATACATTGATAATTGATTTTAATCTACGAATAACATTTTTGTAAATAAATAATATTATTCATACATATCTTGCAAGTCTTTGTGACTTTAATCTTCTAAAGATATATAACAGCTGTGGGGAACTAGTTCTTTATCTCTTTCTGACCCAACTTGTACCTTCGATCTCATCATCAATGGGACCTTCATAATTTCTCTAAGCCCCATCCTTATGACCCTTTTCAAAGTACCATGTTCAATTAAGTTCACAACAAATTATATTTAATTAGGTTAATGAAAAGTTACTTTTGAAAGCTCACAAATTATTCCTTGAAGCGTTTCTTAAGTGATTATACTTTTGGATTGGAACTCCTTATGACAAGCGTGTAATTTACATAGTTTCAAGGGTTAGTTAGGTTTTAACTTCTAACTAATCACACACAAAAAAGTTAGTAA
>NC_029777.3:108426790-108463864 GCF_000817695.3 Arachis duranensis
TTAAAAATATTTTAGAAATAAATAAATTTAAAAGTATGAAAGAAATATTTTTATTGAATTTTTTTACGTAAAAATATTATTAAAAAGAAAAGATTTAATTATGCGGATATATCCGATATCCGATCCAATTTGATCCACACATTTACGGTTTGAATCGGATCAGATCCGACACTGAAAAATGCGAATATCATTTCTGATTCGATCCGCAGACACCCTTATTCACCAGACCAAGTTATAGAGAAATTTTCAAAAGTGAAGAAGTGATGCTTAACTAGATATTATGCTTAAATCGGTTAAAAATTTGGGGAAAATTATATTAGAAGTTGATGAAAGAATATAATTGCTTTTACTATAATTATTGCTTTTGGGGTGTTTAGTCTATCACTATAAATAATGTATTTAGTAAAAAAATACTATTTAGTTGTTCCCTAAAATATGATATTTATTTAGTCTCTAAATTTTTTGTGATGATATCAATAGTACATAAATAATGTCATCATTTGATTACTTACATGAATTTCTTAAATAGTTTTTGTCCATATGAAATATTTGTTTTTTAATGAAGTTCTTTTATTTTGATATAGTAAAATTAAAAAATATTTTTTTAGTATCTATTATTAATGTATACTGTAAAGTATTAACATGACAAATTAAAATACTGATAAGACAAAATATGTCACATTAATATTTAATATTTTAATAAAATAAAGATTTAATTACTTTGTTGATTTTTATAATTTTATTAAATTTTTAATTAGGTCTTTATATTTTTTTATTAAGTTTATACATTATTTTTAATTTTGTAATTAAATTATTTTTCGTAAATTAAAGATATATATAATTAAGAACTTAATTAAATCTTTGATCATATATTTTTTGGAAAAATATTATGTTAATTTTAATATTTTTTATATGAAAATGATCTAATTATAAAATTAAGAATAGTATAAAAATCTAATTAAAAAATAGTATAAAAATTTAATTATAAATTTGATAAAATTATAAAAATTAACAAAATTAAATCTAAAATAAAATACCAGCGAAGACTATAGTGTATGTATAGATAATAGGAAAAGAATTTTAAGTGTGGCCATTATTATTTTGCAAAAACTGTGTTAGTTTGTTTGAGGAATTGAATTACACTTTGTCTTTGCTAAATTATTTAATTTACACAATGAATTGAAAGAGTTGTCTTTGGTAAATCTAGCATATTTTGATATATATGTTTTAAACAGCAGACAAAGTTCGATGGGAATATAGAAAAAGTGATGTGATGAAGCTTAACTAGACGGTGAACATACCGGTGCAGTCGACTTTACGTGAAGTTGATAGCTGAAAGTCGTTAGATAAAAATTTAGTCAAATCAGTCAAATCATCTAACAATTCTTAATTATCAATTTCACGTGAAGTCGACTGCACTTGAGTTTCACCTAACTAGCATGCTTAAATCGGTTAATAATGTTGGGGAAAATTAAATTAGAAGTTAATGAGAATTAAATAACATATCATTGTTTTTGTTATGTGTAGCAATTTGTGGATACGTAACTCGTCAATAAAAGTTAATTAGAAGATATATAAACGCAGATAACAACTTAAGGTTGTTAATCCATCACTAGCTAGCTACTCTATGAACATATTGATATTTTATTTACTTACTACTGAAAGAGTTCGCTCGTGATGTGTGTTAGTTGGAAAATCATGGTTTGTATTAGTTGGCTATTAAGAACTTTAATTTTATCCTCCTTTTTCTATCGATCTCAATCCATGTGCCACATTCTTTAGTGACTAAGGTTTTTTTTTGTTGATAATCTTTTTCTAGAGTGGTTATATACATTAATATAATAGCGAAATTAAATAGTAACATATTATAGACACCCACTTTATTAGGGTTAGGGCTCATGAGAATAACTTTTATATGTACTTAGGTAGCATTTGTTTGTAAAAGACTGAAAGTGAGATTAAAAAATTAAAATTTAGCATTATATTTGACGATGAAAAGTTAAAATTAAAATTTCAGTTTTTTTAATATTTTTAGAAAATAAAGATTTAGGAAATTAAAATTTTTTGGGATAAAAACTAAAATTTTAATAATATTTTTTTAAAAAATATCTTTATTTAATTTTTTTTATTTTTAAATTTATTTTTTATTTTTTATATTTATCTTAAATTAAACATAATATTGAGACATAACTCAATTTAATATATTTTACATTAAACACAATACAAAAATTTAATTTAATTTCTATCTATCAATATTTGTATCTCAGTTTCAGTCTATCAATTTTATTTTCCTCTTCAAACGTAATTTTACAGACTTACCATAATAGTGTGAACTAATTTTAATTTATAATTTTATTCAATAAAAAAATAAAATAAATAGCTATGAATAATTATTATAGTGATTAATTAACTATTTAGCATTCATAGGTAATCTTTAATTTTTTTTTATTTATTAACACTGTAAATTATTTTATATTATTAAGATAAAAAATTAAACCTACAACTTTAAGGGGTATATGAATGAACTTGTGAATCAGTACAATGCTTTAGGAAATTCCAAGGACCCACCTTATAGTTGAAGGGCTACTAAAGCAAATAAGAAGGGATATAAAGAAGAGATGAAGAACAAATTAGACACAACAGGTTGAAGCATTCTGAAAAAATGTGATGCCTTTTGCTTAGCTTGCAAAATCATATCAAACAAGTCATATGTATATGTATGTCCTTCTATCTATTGAAAACATACATATGAGGTGCTTATTATGATTTATGTTATTTGCACTCAATTTTTTTTAATTTATAAAGTACGAGACTTAGTTTTATATGACTGTGTTTAGTTATGAGAATAGAATAAGATAATATATTAATAATAAAATAATAAAATATAAAAGACAAAGATATAAAAATTAGTATTTTTTATATTTTATTTTATGATAAATTAAAAAAATTATGATGATCACATTAATGATATAACGAGCATAAGAACAAAATAATTTAACAAGTGCTTATTCATCCATTCCTCTAATTGCACTTTCATTCTAATTAAGAACAATGATCACATCTTTTTCTATTTGCAAAGAAACAGTGATAATGAATATATATCATCATTAATTGGCATACCCATCACACATGATGGCCAAAATCGCTATTATTTTTTTTATCCATTTGAATATATATATATATCAAATATCTTTCATTAATACTCGTCTTTTTTATATGTGCCTTATAAATATATTTTGGTCTAATTGCTGTTCGTTCATTTGTCCATTTGCTGAAATAAATGTTTAGAATTTGATTTTTTGTGTGTATATAATAATTTATTGATTAGTGGTAAATTCTTAAATAAAATTTAAATTCATAATAAATTAATTTTTAATCGGATGAACTAAAAAATACAGTAGACAAAAAAAAAGTTCTTTATTTTTAAATCGATAGTCTTGAATTTAGTTAAGTGTCATATTAATCTTAATGACTTAATGAGATAAAGCACTAAATTTCTTTGAACTTTTCATTCATAATTTTTGGTTAATTTATTTTAATTACTAAATATTTTCATTTTTTTAAATTGACAAACTATAGACTTTTTAAAAAGAACGATAGAATGACCATCTATACCCTTAGCATCACTTCATTTTATTTAACTAACAATTCCCAAAAATTTTCCTAAGGATTATATATATATTCTAGCAAACACGTTAGAAAAGGTATAATATAAATTTCATGATCTTGGACCATTTTTTGTTTTAACTTTATATACCTATGGATGTTAAAACTTATATATAAATGGGTGAGAGTTAGAAGTTAGAAGAAAAGGGAAGGAACCATAATGAAATTGAGTGCTGGAGAAGGAAGTAGTTGCTTTTGGAAGTGGTCCTATAATATAAGGCTGAGTGCACTTATAATTACATACGCGTTAAAAGTTAAAGGTATTAGGCATGCATGTGTTGCTGTCCATGCTCTGTTTTTTCTATTAAAATTAATTGATTCATTAATTTAAATTCACTTTCCTTAATTCTTATTTTCATTTATATATTGGTTGGTGAATTAAGTGCTTCCCATACTTGCCACTCTTGAAGTTCCAAATGCATGCATATATATTGGGACCTCAATCTATCTCACCCTTTTGTGAACCATTTACGTATGACTCAGAAGATGGTAACCACACATACGCTCTATTTATTAGTAAGGTTTGGATGAGAAAAATACAGAGATATTAATATAGAAAAAATATATTTATATTCCTTTTTTTTTATGAAATTACTTATTCAAAATCTTAAGTTAATAAACATATAAATTATTATATTTTTTTATTTATTTTATGCTAAATTCTTTATTTTCAGGTTAATAAAGATTTTGATTCTGTATTATACAACTATTTGTTCTAAAAATTTTAACCGAAAAAAATACACAAATAATTATATTTATAATATCTTTTTATGTCTTTGTTTTCGCGTTCTTTCTTCTTCTTCTTTGTTTTCCTCCATCGTTGTCTTCGCATTCCTTCTTTTTCTTTTTCACGTTCTTTCTTTTTCATTTTCGCCGTTTCCCCTTCTTCTTTTTCGTATTCCTTCTTCTTCTTCGCGTGTTTTCTCTCAATCGTCATTCTTTTATTGTTGCTGTTGTTACTGTGTTTTTTCTTTTTCCCATTTAATTGAGGTTCATTTGGATCCAGATATAACCGAATTTGGTTCATATTTGGTGAATACTTAACAGTACGTAGTATCAAGTGAACCTAACTCAATTCACAAATAAACTGAAATTAGTTCAAATTTGAACAAAACGTGATAAACATTCAATCAGCAAAAAAGTCACATTTCAATTCATTTCCGCATGCAAATGAACTCAATTAAACCAATAGATGAACCGAATTTTTTAAGGAATAACAGATTTCGTGAATTCTTAAAAGTAGTATCAACTGAACGTAGTATCAAGTGAACCTAACTCAATTCACAAATGAACCAAATTCAGTTCAGATTTGAACAAAAAATGATAAGCATTCAATCAGCAAGAAAAATACATCTTCAATTCATTTCTGCATGCAGAGATAAACCAAATTTCTTAAGAAATAACATATTTGGTGAATACTTAAAAGTAGTATCAAATGAACCTAACTCAATTCACAAATGAACTGAATTCGATTTAGATTTGAACAAACAGTTAAACAATTAAAGAATAAAAAATTTGGTCAATACTTATCAGCACAACATCAAGTGAACCTCAATTAACATACAAATGAACCAAAATTATTTAATGATGACATCAGAAAAAATCAAAACTAATAAAAATATTAACAAAATGTTGGTATTATTAAAAAAAGAAGAAGAAGAAAAGGAGGATGCAGGAATAAAAATAACCTCATGTGTAAATTTGGGGGAAGGAGGAGGAGCCGGCGCTAATTTAGAAGAAGAAGAAGAAGGACAAGAAGTAGGAGAAGGAGAAAGAAACAAAGAAAGAGAAAGGGACGCCTGATTTGAAAAGTTATTATAACAACTTAGTTAAGTATTTTATTTGGATGTAGAAATTTATTCGTGTATATATATATATACACACACTATTGTACATAAAAAATCACTCATTAAATTAGTTCTCGATATAAAAAATTTATTAAAATATAAAATATATATTAAAAATAAATTAATTAACATATACATTTAAAATAATACCACATATCTAAATCTTTTTGTTAATCAAATTATTCTAATATAACAAAAATCAATTATGACTAACATTATTCCAATTTTTATTGTTTAAATTAGTGGACCTAGTTCGTAAAAAAATCTATATGTGTAGTATTATTCATATATTTATTAGGACTGGAAGTGAGTCGGGCTAGACCAAGCTCAAGCTCGGCTCACGACTCGACTCATTAACAATCGAACTTATTTCGTAAGCTCAAGCTCGACTCAACAAAAACTCACGAGCTGACTCAAATAATAGGAACATAATCTATAATTCTATATCAATAAATTATAACTTATATATATTAAAAATATCTAAAAAGTAACAATTTTATATATTGTTATCTATCAATAAATTATAAATTTTTTATTTATGTCCTACATCAAAATTCAGTTAATGAGTTTAAATCCAAGCTCAAGTTCATCTCATTTAATTTATGAGCTCAAATTCAAGTTCATACTCGACTCACCAGCTCACAAATTTAGCTATCAAACTATTAATGTATCAAACTCGAACTAGCTCATGAGTTGATTTGACTCACTTTCAGTCCGAATATTTATACATAAATAGAGATAATTAATTGTGACACATTAAATTGGAAGGAAATTTTAGTTAAGACATTACAGGGACAGAAGCAACTGACCCTTGTATCCGCTAATAAATGTTAAAAAGAATAGTAATGTTACATAACTATAGCCAGGACAATAATTTGTCACAATTGTTACATGACCTCATCAAATTCAAGAAGAGTAGTTAGACATGCATGGTATAAAAGTCAAATGTGTGAATTGTGAATACTATTCATACGTCCTTCCTTCATTAATTTACAAGTTAGAAATAATATACATCATATTATTATCCTAATACATATATAAAATAAGTTTTAGTTATTAATTAACTACGGCATATAAGTATATATTTTGCAATATATACATTTTTTATTAAACTATTTTAAATAAGTCAAATTATTTACTTTTTACACATTTAATTATTCTACTATAATAAATCTAATTATTTGAGTAATTAATTATTTAATTATGTAAATCAATATATATAAATATACATAAATATAAAATGACTGATTTTTATAATTAATTTTTTATATATATGAACAATTTTGCATTATTATTTTTTAAAAGTTATCATTCCGAATTCTAGAGGATTTAGATTTTTTGAGGTTTATATAAAAAAAAACATATATTATTTTAAAAAAAAGGACAAAAATTTTATGACAAGATATACTTGTAGCATTGAGTATATTTGATAACTGGCTTTATTTTGCAACCACCACACCATTCAATTTGTTACCACTTTTGCTGTACAAAACAAATTCCAGCACAAACGGTTTCTGTTTTGTGGTTGGTACTTGCATTGGTAGCTCCAAGCATTCCCCTACTTACCAATTATATATATAAGTTTTATATTATTTAAATTTAAGATTTAAATTTCTATTTGGTTTTAGAATTGATTAAGTTTATAACTTATATTTATTATGTTGCTATTCAATCAATTACAATTGCAATCACTTTGAGTTAAAGTTGTGATTGATTTATCTCTAGACAATAAATTTTTGTATGATTTATATACTTGAATTCAACTAATTTTTAATTCAAAATGTCTTTATTATATACCAAGTGTTTTTAGTAAGAAATTTGTTGTTGTTCTTCATTTGTTCCCTCTTGTATAATAAAATAATTAATACATGTTTATTTTTATGATCATATTGGATGTACATGAGACTTTTTTTTATATAAATTTTGGAATACTTTATCTTAATAAAATGATTAAAATTCAAAAGTATACATATGTTTTGATTAGAGTTTGATTATTATATACCTATCCTATATTTATATATATATATTGAATCAGCTAAATTTAATTTGTGTATTTATACATAAATCAAATTAACCAAATTTGATTTATATTCAAAAGTTTAAAATAAATAAATTGACTTCGACCACTTAAAATTATTAGTGTAAGAGTTTAGAATTTGGTAATCTATTAAATTAATACAACCAAATTTAATTTAGAAAGAGATATAGTTAAATCGAATCAGGCTAATTCGATTTATCTTTAACATGTTATGAAATAAAGTAATTCTTAATTGTTGTTGTCTCGAATAACACTTATAATGACTAATGATAAAAAAATGTAACACTAATGATTATATCTCTAATATTCCATAAACCTCCATTGTACACATTGTATAAATGTTTCATTGGCTCCTCATACTTTCCCTAAAAAAATATATTTAAGAATTTATAATAAATTTTACACGGTCAATAAATAACTTGAATAAAAAAATTTAATATTATTCGTAACCTATTGAAAAAAATTATATAATATCTTAGCTTATATAATTATATAACTACTTTTTATTAAAAATGATGACAATCTTATCCTAAAAGGTTAAAATTTAAGAATATCATTATATACAAAATTCAATTTTGGTATCTCTACTGTTTATACTATTTTAACTTTATTCATAGAAATAAAATTTTAACAACTATAATTTAACTACCATTATCACTATCGGTCTAAATTTAACTATATATAATCATCACCTATCTAAATTTAACTATGATTAGTAATTCTAAATTACTACTGTCACTAGCATTTTTAATTTAAAAATTCTAATAATCAACAATTCCAAATCATTACTCTAACAAATATTTTTTATTTAATAATTCTAAATTATTGCAGATCACTAACATTTTAAATTTAACATGAACAAGCAAAATTTTGTATAATTACTTTCTCATTGATGTTATCAGCAACATAGATAATCCCATCTAGATAATCCCATCTAATTGATAAAGATAATCTGGATCGTCCTCTATATATGACAATAATTTTGAAATTTTTCACTTTCTGGCCTTTATTGAATTCTCTCTCATGTATGTAACAATGGAGGATCGAAAGTAAATCGTGTGAAGAGAAGAAGAACCTTAACTAAGCATTGCAAGATTAAATCGAATTGGTCTCATTTAATTTATATTTATCTTTCATTCGTATATAAATCGAATTCACCTATTTACTCTAATCAAAATCCTAGATTCCCAAAATAAAATGGTGTCACTTCTTAGTTCTCACTACTAAATTAAAGTTGCTGAATTCAATTTACACATCTTGAGCTTTTGAACACAAATCGAATTTGCCTTATTCCTTAAGATTTTAACTGTTGAACCATTCATAACAAGTAGGTCGTATTTATATAATTGTTTAGCCCTAATAACTTGGCCAACTAATAATAGTTAATTGTAATTAGATCATACCAGCCAAAGATATCATAGCTCACCTGATGGGATTTCAATTGGAATATAAAAAATCAATAATTAAATTAGTCATTATATATATATTTATATATTTAATATATTATTTTATATATTTTTAATATATTATATGTGTATGTGTGTGAACAACATAACTAGTAAATTATCAATTTATGGAGCGTTGGAGTATAAAATAGGTCAAGTCCATTTTTTATTATTATATCATTATTAATTATCATCATTCTCATAATAATGTAGTTAATGTACGAAGTATCGAAGTTGATTTGAACTTGTCCGCCACCATTATTGGTCCATAACCATTCACTAAAAAGCGAAATGGTTACTTTTTATGCAGAGAAGAATGAACTCCAATATTATACTTTGCAACGGAAGATTATTCTTTTTATAAAGAAAAATATAATGCGTAATATATATTTCATGTAAATTTAGTCAAAACTTTTACTTTTTATAGTAACAAATTTTTAGTATATATGTATATAAAGAATGGTATTTGTACACTAAAATTAATTATTAAAATTAATTATTAATATATTTATATATAAATATGGTTGTGGTTTAATTTATTTTTAATATATATTTATATTTTAATAATTAGCTAATTTTAAGAGAATGAATTTTTTTATTGTTAAAAAAATTAAAAAAATAAAATGTAATTTTTAATTTGTTATTATTTTTTATATATTTTTTAGTCTTACTTATAAAATTAATGATAAGAGATTATACTTTATTTTTTCAATTATTAAAAAAATTAAGAAGATCTATTCTTCTAATTTTAGTGTATAAATAACATGATTGTATATATTTATATTGTCGCCGTTTACTATTAACCGGTATGCCCCAAGAAATTTGTCGTTTCATGTAAAAGTGTGGCAATATTGTTGTCGTTTGCGTAACGTCTCTCCCAAGACTCATTCCCTCTTCCAAGTTCCTCGTTATATATAGTTCTCCCTTCTTTCTACGTCGTTTTCTTCTGTTTGCCATTTTTTCATGAAATATTAAGAATTGCTCGTCACCACAGGGAAAGTGACGTGAACTCTCGTATCCATTTACAAAAATGCCCTCCAGATCACAAATCCAACAGCCACAAGCCCACGAATAAAGAGGGAAGGGAAGGAAACCACATAAAAATTATAAGATTGTTAATTGCATATAAGAAATTCAAATCTATGAAATATTTCTTTTATTTTCTTCTTATAAAATATTTCTACCATTATATTGCATTGCACGCATTTAATCTGATTTTAAAATACAGTAAAAGACGTGAGCCAAAAAAATAAAGTGTATAATTCAAAATAGTATATAAAACATTCTCTTTTACCAAATTATCCTCTTCCAGAACTGCACCTCTAAACTTGGCGAGTGCATTTATTCCCTTCCACATGGCGCGTACGTGTGTAACAGTGTCATTTACTTACCTTCGTCCCTCCCTCACATTTCTGGCGTTGATTTTTCCCAAATCCAACACCAATCGCGCAGCGTGTGACAGTTACACTCTCTCACTCCTTCATACTTCATCGCCGGCGAAGCGTAACGGTCACATTCACCTTCACATTTTCGCCGCCAAAACCGTTATATAACACTCTCACTTACCTCTTTTCTCCAAATTCAACCCCCTCTCTCCGTTCAGTGCTCTTCTTTTCTAATTTAGGGTTCTCACATCTTACCTTGTGTTTTCTATTTCCCAAGGACGTGTTTGGATTTTGGAATGTACTATTGATGAAAACGAAGAATCTCAGAGTTTGCAATGGTAGCTGCAATTTCTGCTCCAGTTAACACCAAACGCACCCCAACCCCAAGGCCAGCACGACCACCTCTCTTACCTTCCGAATCGGACAATGCGATCGCTCCACCACGAAGGCCCAAGGCTCGAGAAGTCACTTCCCGCTACTTGTCTTCGTCCACTCCTACTTCTACTTCGTCATGTTCGTCCTCAACGACGTCGTTTTCGTCATCTTCAGTGTCGTCTACTCCTAGAAGGTGCAATTCTCCGATGGTGACCAGGACGGTGAATTCTTCTGCTGCTGCAAAGAGGTCGCAGTCTGTGGAGCGGCGGAGGCAGGGGACTCCTCGGCCGAGTACGGCGAACGGAGGCGGAGCCGAGGCGCCTGCGGCGCAGAGGATGCTCTTCACGGCGACCAGGAGCTTGTCTGTTTCGTTCCAGGGGGAGTCGTTCCCGATCCAGGTCAGCAAGCCGGCGCCGTCACCGACGCCGGCGAGTTTAAGGAAGAGCACGCCGGAGAGGAGGAAGGCGACTCCTACGCCGACGCCGAGGGGGAGCGGAAATTCGGATCAGCACCGATGGCCGGGGAAACTTCTTCCGGCGGCAAATTGCATGAACAGGAGCTTGGATTGCGGCGATTCTTTGACGAGGAAACTCGGCGCGCCGGCGAGCGTGGTCCGGTCGCTGCAGAATTCGATGGACGCACGGGTTTCTTCACACGACGGAGCCATAACTAGATCGGAGAGAAATAGAGATTATGGTGGATCTGAGTCGCTGCACGAGCTCGTTAGTTCCGATAGTGAGAGCGTGACTTCCGGTAGTTCCTCCGGAGCACAGGAATTTTCTGGCGCTGGAGCACAGCGAGGTTCGCGTTCACTCATTGTTCCGGCGAGGTTCTGGCAAGAAGCTAGCAACAAAAACGGTGGAAATAGAGCAGTGACGGTTCCACAGAAACTTCTGGCGCCAAAGAGAACATCGTTCGATAGTCCTGGACCGTCCCCGCGAGGAGCGGCGAACAGCAGGGGACAAGCTTCTTCTCCAATTCGCTCTGCGGTTCGACCTGCTTCCCCAATGAGGCTCTCTGCTACGCCGTCTCCGGCGGTCTGGTCACCGTCATCAAGAGGGGTGAGTCCTGCAAAGGTTAGAAACGGAGTTGCTGGTAGTTTGAACAACAGGTTCTTCGGGAATGAGCCTTCTGTTCTGAGCTTCGCTGTTGATGTTCCGAGAGGAAAGGTTGGGGAAAATCGAATTGTGGATGCGCATTTATTGAGGCTTGTGTATAACAGGCACCTGCAATGGCGTTTTGTTAACGCCAGGGCAGATGCTTCCCTCTCTGCGCAGACATTGAATGCAGAGGTATGTTTTTGAAATATTTAAATTTTGAATATATGTTTCTAATGAAGTTATGGTGTTTGCATTAGATTGTGGAAAGTTTAGCTAAACACTACAGTTTCTGCTGCAATGTGATTTTGATGCAATTAGCCATAATATGCTTGTCTGTCGGCAATAAAAACCATGACCGTCACCAAACTTATGTAATGAAGAAAGACACTGTTGGAACTTGGAAGTGTAATCTCATGTTATGCAGAGTAAATGTTCTGAATCTGTGTTTTGTGTGAATTATTCTTCCTAATCAGCGTCATATCACGAAGACCAGCCTCATTTTTGCAATTTTAGGGTGCTCTTGTGTAAGGAAAAGCGGGTGTAGATATAGTTTTTTTATGCCTGTTATACTACAATTGCTGGTATTTGTTTTGCTTTCAGCACTTCTTTTGCATTGCATGTTTGGTTTATTTTGTTGCTTTTGCCCCCTAATATTCTTCATTGTCTCAGAAAAGCCTCTACGATGCATGGTTAGCAACCTCAAAACTACGAGAATCTGTTAGAGCCAAAAGAACAGAGTTACAATTGCTGAAGCAACAATTGAAGCTTATGTCCATCCTCAAGGGCCAAGTAAGATCTTCAGCTTCCTTTCTGCTGAAATTTGATTGTGCCTTTTGAGCTTGATTTGGTTTATAGTTGCATTTCCTTCTTTAAAGTTTCATCCATTAGTTTGATCGTCAAGTCACGTGGTCCTTCATAGCATAACTCTCATCCAGTTAGGTTGTCAACTATAATATACATTTTTTTTATTATCCTTATCAAAAGTAGCCTCTATATTTGTTCATGGGAATCCCTCATGCAATTCCTTCTGGATAAACTGGATTCTGTTCATTATTGGGTGTTCGTTTTTATCAATGGAACCATAGAGGATACTCCAAAAGGAAAAGTAATTGCAGGAAAATCGAAATCACACCAAAATTGTGTGCAGAAAAAAACTAAAAACTTCTTCCATTTTGATTCACAGAGATCTATTTTCCTGCATGCATAATATACTAGAGAGAAATTAAAGTTTGATGTTAAATTCTTGATGGGAATCATCTTGTGCAGATGATGTATTTGGAAGACTGGCCAAGTTTGGATCGGATGTACTCTAGCTCCCTTTCAGGAGCTATTGAAGCATTAAAAGGTAGCACGCTCCGTCTTCCTGTTGTTAGCGGCGCCAAGGTATTTTACTTTCCCCCCCAAAGCTTATTTTTCTCTTCCTCTCAAGAGTGATTACTCATTTACGTATTTAACATTAATGTGGAGCCCTCTATATTTTACCTTCAGGCAGATGTGCTTAACGTGAAGGACGCTATTTGTTCAGCAATGGATGTGATGCAGGCAATGGCATCGTCGATATGCCTGCTGTTACCAAAGGTATGCGTTTCTTCAATATGCCACATCTACTGACCTTGGTCTCACTTATTGTTTGAGCATGTAAATGTCAAATGATTTTCTAATAACTGTTAAGTGACCTTGGTCTCACTTATTGTTTGAGCCATGTAAATGTCAAATGATTTTCTAATAACTGTTAAGTGACATTGGTATATCCTGGTGTAGATTATGATTATGGTGGAAAAAGGGTGTTATACACCATAAGTCTGGTCTTGCTAGGTGATCAGGAGATAAAAGCACATAAGGTTGAAAATTTCTTAGATAAGCACAAATGTAAGACATGTTTTGGCAAACTTGTAATAAAGTTGGTCGAAAACTTAAACAAGTGATCATATCTTAACCAAATTTGGCAGAACTCACTTCCATTGGGGTGTGCCCTTAATGTGAGATCATAGTCTTATGCTCATGCAATAATCTCTCAAGAAGGTTTAGTTTGCATTTTCAAGAAAGTTGTGTTGGACTTGATTTTTGAACTTCCAGCTAGCTATAGTGTTGAACGACTTATGGTTCTACACTTCACTTTGTACTTCGTAGCTAAACCCAATAAGTTTATATAACTCCCTATTTCCGCTTGGTATGCTACGTGCATGGTTGTTTTCGGTACATCAGTGTTATGGTGGACATTTACTGATGGGGCCC
The DNA here is from genome assembly GCF_000817695.3 of Arachis duranensis. NCBI lineage: Eukaryota > Viridiplantae > Streptophyta > Magnoliopsida > Fabales > Fabaceae > Arachis > Arachis duranensis. Next base: position 108,440,882 of record NC_029777.3, read on the forward strand.
ATATCATTGACAAATGAACAGTTGCCAATTTGCATCATGCTCAGAATTTCATCTAATCATCTTCCGTTCAATGATAATCTAATCTCTTTATATAGATCATATTTAACAATGATTAAATTCTACGCTTTTAGAACCATATAATTTAGAAACCATATTGTTGCTCGATGCCTTTTCATGGTGTAATATTTATTTATAGTTTGAGATTTGAATGAATTCCAAACATTTTACAACTATACCACCTTGGCTGTTGGCCCTTCAACCTAAGTGTAAAAAGGCATACTTTTTATTGCATTCGAAGGCTTAAAATTATACAATTATATGCATGTTAGATATATATTTGTCGACTGTTATATGCCTACTCCTTAATTTTTGTGCTCTTATTGCCCAACTCATGTCTACTTTCGAGTGAGGTATTTGATTAGAAGCAGGAATACAGGATGCCTTTTTGTTAACACTTAACACAACTACGTTTTAGTGGTATTCCAACAGACATTAGCATCAGTAAAGAGTTTTGGTTTAGTTTGATGTAGTAAATTCTGCCTTTGTTTTTAAGTAAATCCTACAGTATAACCACCACTTTTTGCATTGAGTCCGTTGTTATGAGTTGTGACTTTTTCCATTTAGGGATGGCACATGTATGTATAGTGAAAGAGGAAATCCTGTTCGGACACAAAATTAGAAAAATAAGGAAGAGAAAGAGTGAGAGGAGAAAGGACAGAGAGGAGGGAGAGGGGAAAAGAAAAAAAAGGGGAAGGGGTGGGGGATGTAACATATTAATTAATTTACTACATTTCTTTTGAAAATCCAATATGTATTTTCCAAATCCCTCCGAGAATTTTAGTTCTAATTTCTAAAAACAAATATATTTTATTGATGACCATGTGTTTTTTCCCTTCATTTTGATCTGTAGTTGGACTTGGTATTTTAGCTTTAGGGAGACAAAAATGAAGATTAAAACCCATATTCCTTGTAACCATAACCATAAGAAAAAAACAGTGTTCTTGCTCATTTCTCTCCATTTTTCCTCAATTTCACAAGTCGGCCTGTATTTCTTGTCCAGCAAGTTGACCACTGGATTGATATATGTTGTATTTATCGAAACACTAATTTGTTATACGGTGCTGCTAACATGTATTTCTCTCCACTACCAATGTTTGCACGATTAATGTATAGTTGTTGATCTCACCTCTCTAAACCTCCTGTTGATTTGCATGGAGGTAACAGTGAAATAGAACTGCAGACGGCATGACCCACCCAGTTTGCTTTATTTCTTTCTTTTTAATTTGTTCCCGCGGCCTTGAGCCTTGACAAACTTACACGTGTACGAATTTCCAGCAATAGTTAAATACTTGAGTTATAAACTTAATTTAGTCTTTGAACTTTGACATGACATGTCAATTTGGCCTTAAAGCATTTGCAATTTGATAGGTTGGGCAAGTGAATTCACTTGTGGTTGAAGTTGCCAACTTAAGTGCAAAGGAGATGGTTTTGCTTGAAGAGTGCAAAGACCTTTTGTCAATGTTAACAACCATGCAGGTAAATTTTGTATATCAGAAAAGATGTGCACTCATTTTGTTTCTTACATTGAGCCATTACTCACCATTTTACTATTTGATTGGGTGTGAGACATATCCCGTGAATCTCACACTTCATCCATTAATCCGTTATAGTGTTTTGGCTTAGTGTACGAGACAAAAATGAGTATAAATTACACATCTCTAATAGAAAGGGGGCTTTGAGGCCTAAAGTTCTCTTGATTCTTCGTTTGATATGTTCAAACATAATAGGAGGGTATTAACTAGAAACTCACTATGAAAAAAATACCTCTTTATGAACAGGTAAGAGAGTGTAGCCTGAGATCACACATTTCACAACTGAAACGCTTACCCTGGAGACCAACAACAAAATTAACAAGCAAATAACAACATATCTCTTACCCTGCCAAATTTCAGTGCTAACATCATAACAGATAAGGCGTTATTTTGGCCTTGAATTCAATATTCAAAAATACCTGATCAATCTTGTGCAAAGAGTGAGGATTGGAAGTTGTCTAAAATGCGAGCTAATTTGTATACGGCCTTATTTTGTTTTAGTTTTTTAATCATTAGTGCCGAAGGATGTATATAAAGTGTGTAGCTTTTTGTTTTTCTCTTTTCCTTTCCCTTTTTCTTTTTGGTATGTGTTAGCCTATTAAAAGCTGGTGAAGGTTTTGAAGAATTCCCCCTCTGTTTTACCGTTATTATTATGTATTTAGTGTTTATAGTATTACTATTACGTACTCCTTTATACCATTATGTCAATTGCCTTTTATAATGAAAAATGCTGAAAGAATAGGTTATTTTTATAACAAGTTTAACTAATTTTTTTCTTTTTCTTATTCTTATGCGTCTCTTCTTTCTTCTTCAATTTGTTTTTATTGTACTAATAAATTATTGGATCAATCTAGTAAAACTTGATTATCAAAATAATTTGGTTATATAATATTACTGTTTTATAATTACCTCTTGGTGTCTACAAAGTACAAGATGAATTTTTACTTTAGAAAAGTCGTTGGACCAAGAAAAGCTAGATTTGTAAAGTTTTTCGATAAATTTGTATCAGACGTATAAAACTTAAATAAGGTTCCGTATTAAACAATATTTAGAATTATTCTAGCTTTTATATTAAATGAAGAAAAAATTGGTCCCCACAATTATTCTTTTTTCTTTGGATTAGACCGCCCCTAATTATAAGGATTATTCATGCATTACATACCCACACAACACACTCAACGAAATAGTAGTAACTGCAGAATTTATTTTTCCGCCTGTTGGTAGATGCAACAATCTAGACCATTTTAGGGCCTGAGAATATAGAATTATCTTCTTTGGGCCGAAGTTTATGGGCTAGGTTTGTTCTCCTAAGTCCATATCCAAAATCTATATCAGTTTCTCTGTGTGTTTGCCTGTTTCATAAGAAGGCCAACTTTTCTATTTCTTTAATCTATTAAAATTTTTGGTGTTTTTCTTCCTACGTCCGAAAAAAAGAAAAGTTTTCTTTCAATATAGATGCTTAGTGGTGATCATTTGCGCCAAAAATAAAGTGGTGTAACCGGTGGGCTCTTCATGATGAGCCCACCATTCCATGTATGTTTGTCCCAAAACCAAAACGAAGTCCACCTATGAGGGTCCAGATTGTACTAAGTTTTTTATTTCCTTTCCCCTTTAGTATAGTGCCTTTAGTATAGTGTCTGTCATCAATAAGTTAAATGTTGTCGCACGATTTAAAAATATTTTAATGTTATAACACTTTAAACGTGCACACTATAATAAAATATAATACAATATAATATAATATAATATTTATTTCAAGTGAATTTTCTCTACAGTTGATAAAATATAAATAATATAACCTGAATTTCAAATAGAGGACAAAATAAAAAAATTTTAAAATTTAATTCTTGGGAATAAAATAACTAAAATAAACAATTGTAAAATTCGACTATAGTTGTTTTCTTTACATATAAAAAAGCACGTGTTTTTCTTTTGAGAAAAAAACCGACATGATTTAATTTGCTACAACAATATTTAATTTGACATGTTAATATTTAAGCGAGTAGATTAATAGGAGACAAAGGTAGATCACTTTTAGATTTTGTTAACCTAAAACCAATCAAAATGATGAGGTAGGCAGCTAGCTGGGTTAAGAAACGTGCGCGTGGTGTGAAGACAAAGATAGTAGCAGAATATATATGGCATGGCACCGAAATTTGGATACAGAAGCTTACACATAGAACGTGTGAGGTCTAAACAAATTAAAAGAAAGAAATTAAAGTGTGTTCATCAGTTTGCAAGTTTTCATGCAAGTTTAGTGGTTCCTGAAGAAGCCACATGTAATGCAACTGAGAAAAGATGCCATCTAACACTCTGGACAACAGCAACATCACACCCACTAGCTAACATCAACACAAATCATTTTGCCTAATTATTAAGGAAATTATTTTTATTCTTTATATTGATATCCATTTATCACTATATGACTCAACATAACATTAAGCAAACAAAAAGAACTTACCATCTATGGAGGGTGTGTACTCCATATTGCCTACTCTCTACTATTATTAACATTTATCTTCAAAATAATTAAAATAATTCTTTTTTCCAACAAGATATTGATATTTGTACAATTGTATACATTAGAATTTAATTTTCCTATTTCACAGTGAACGTCTAATGAGTTTTGAAGTAGTAGATAATTAAGTCATTAGACGAAGCGATTCGATATTAAATATTTATCTAAATAATTTTTACATTAATTTTATATAAAAATTAAAAATTTTATATTATTAATATAAATATATAAATAACTAATTTTTAATTAATAAAAATTAACAAATTTGTTTTAGAATTTATAATTTAAGGTCTAAAATTTAAAATAAATAAATTAATTTTTAAAAAGTTGACTTATGTTAACTATTTGGCATTGTTTTATTAATATTTATTAATTCTATATTCTTTTGTTGTGCTTTTTTTTCTTTTTGGCATATTCTATCATTTTTATTATTTAATTTTGTTAAAGTACTGGGTCAATTATCTAATTGTTAAAATATATCTCCTTTTAGCTTAAATATATTATTTGAATTCATTTTTTATTAGGAGTGAGTACTCATATCATTTTCATTTTAATTAAACATATTTATATAAAAATACAATAGAAAAATACATGTACAAGAGTGACAATAATCATTCGTTATTCTACTAGATCACACATCAATTCATTAAAAGTATGAGAAGAAACACAAAAATATAATAAAGTTAAATAAAGAAACTTATTTTCTTGATCTTGACCACTGACCAATTGGTCAAAGAAAAAATTTAATACTTATATAAACCATAATATTGGCAATTCATTACATATTAGTAAAAAAAAAAAATCGACAATTATATAGATTATTTATAATTTATTTTAATTTTACGTAAAATTGACTACATCTAAATTTTCACTGTGTATATAAAATTTCTAATCAATCTTTTTACAAATAAAAAAGTAAATTTATTTAATGGATATTAGAAAAATTCAATTGTGTTATCATAATAAACACTAACTATTTATTAACTTGAATTTTAAAAATCAAATCATTCCATCCTAGTAAAACTATTTTTATAAATTACAAGAAATTTTTAAAGTCTCAATTTTTTTTCCAAGCCACTTAATTTAATTTATTAATCGATTCCAAACACACAAAAAAAATCACAAGCTAAAAAAAACGTATAAAAAACAAAAACAAAATGCGAAAATTAGATAAAATCCATCTAAAATCTAACTGCAACTTATTCTATGTTCTATTGAAGTAGAAACCAAACAACTCTTTTACCAAATACCAAATTCGAATAACATGCAGTCGTTTTTTTTTTTTTTCATATATCACAACACTACACAATAATTTCTTAAATCCATTTTAAAAGAATCTATGGTAGTCTCAATTTGTTTTTCTCGTTATATGCATTCATGTTTATTTTTGTGCTTAAGAAAAAGGGTTGAATTTTAACCCTTTTGCTGAATATTAATTATTGATTTTTAAAAAATTTTAAGAGATATTTTTATTTTTTGTCTCATATTAAGTTAAGAGACATTTTTATTTTGTTTCGTACCAAATTAAGAGATATTTTTATTTTTGTCTCCTAATAACCAAAAACAAATAAAAAAGTAGGAAAGAAGAATTAATACCAGATATATATTCTAGTTCAGCCACTAAGTACAATGTGGCCTACATCTAATCTCCATCACAACAATGATAAAATTTTACTATCTTTTACAAAATTACAATCAACAATTCTTTTTCTAGGATCTACCCAATCCTATCAGGGACAAATCCAAATTCTAAATCCAGTCTGAATTTGACAAGGACTCAAAACCTAACTTTTAACTGCAAAGTGCTAACCCAACTTGAAAGGGAATCCCCACAAGATCATGAAACATAACACTGAGAGTCTGAGACATCTATGGCTTTTTCTCTAATATTGGTCACTGCCTTTTTCCTCTCACTGTTTTTTCTTACAAACTTCACCATATTTGCCTTTTTCACCATGAGACTTAGACACACAATACTAAGAAAAAAAACAAAATGAACATCTTTGAAGGAAAAGAACTCAAGAAGTTTGGGTAGTTATGAGAATTCTGTGCTTTTTCACTTTCCCTCCTTTGTCTCAACCCTTGACCGTTCACCCAAAAACAGCAACGGTTCGGACAAAGAGAAGAGAGAGAAAAAAACAAAAACCAACATACAAGTATCTCTCTCAACCCTTCTCATCAAGCTCCTTCAATCTGAACCCTTGATCTTTTCTTTGCCTCCAAGAAAGGATTTGGACCCTTGATAATCTTCTGACGCAGGACAGCTCCTTACTTTCCATATTTGCTTTTTCCTATGTGTAGCTTAGCAACTACTTTTTTTCTTTGATGAACGAAAATGGAAATAAACTTTTACAACTGAAATCTTCTTCTCTAACAGAAGCGGATCATTTCTTTTCTTCGTATGGAGGATCTTGAAGCTCTTTTTCAAAATATTGCTTTCAATGGCAAAGATCTTGTCATGCCTTATTTTAGATCTTCCTTCCTTGTAACCTTTCTTCCATAGGCTTCTCTGTTACTTTACTTTTTTTCTTCCGATAACTTCTTCAAGCTTCTATCTTCTTTTCTCTGGTTGACATGATATGACCGAAAAACAAAGAGAAAGATAAAAGAGAAGAAACAAAATTTTCAATGTACTATTAAATTCAATTTAATTTTGAATTTCGGTTACCCATGCATGCATTTAACTAAATTGAAATTTGAGTTCCAGTAACTAATGTATAGAGAGTCACGTATGGATCTTTTAATGTGATTAAACTCATTTGAATTTTCAACTTCAAATTACCAAAGTGACCGAAGTATGCTAGAAACTGTTGGGCTATTTCCTTTTCATTCTTTTGTTTTATCAAAATGGACTTGTGATTTGAGCTTATCTCAATTTCAAATTTCAGTCACTTTATATTTAAATTAATTTTGCACAAAATTAAAATAATTCATTAATCAAAGTGGGCTGCTCTAACTTTTTGGCCTAATCCAAAATATGCACACTCATCAACCAGATTTATCATACAAATAATTAGAAATAAATAATAAATTAATAATTTTTTAATTAATATTTTAATAGTATTTGATCATCAATTAAATTAAACATAAGTTTTTTAAATTCAACAATAATAAAAGTGCTAATTTTTTATAATACGACTTAATTTAGGTTTTTTTGTTTTTTTTGCTAAGCATGGCAAAGGAAAATTGTATGGAAAATCTAATTTGATTGGCACTTAATATATGTATTTTGATTGGAAAATTATTTTTATGGATATTTAAATTGGTAGAGGTTGTATATTAAAAAAAAAAAGAGTTTACATCTATTGGTTATATATTAAACATGTGTTAGATTAGTTATATATTAAACATGTGTGTTACAATTAATATCATGTTAATGACTCGATGCTTATCTTGGTGATAATAATTTACAGTATAATAATGTAAATCTATATAAAAGTCATACTGCTAATGGAATGATTAAACACTGTAATTGGGATGTGACTTTTTTTTTCTTTTTTTTTTTTTGCAATTTTTTAGTTTCAACCAAAAGAGAACGCCGCCGCCTTGAGCAATTCCAATTTAGAAATCAGAAATTACATGCTTCCAAGAACTTGGACTCTTTCGTCAAGATTCTAGAAACAAAGACACTTGCGGCAGTTGAAAAAGTTGTTGAGAATTGCAACCTCCTTTGGTTATGGTTATAACTCTGAGGACCATTCACTCATTTCTAGATAGATCCACTCTCTAAGCTTGCTGCTTTTAATTTGCTCACTATTAATTACTAAATACTCATGTTTTTGCCCAAATAATTCATTCTCATGCTTAAAGATATCTAAATATTTTGGTGCGTTATATTCTTTTTTTTTATATATATGTTTCTTAAAAATATTATGGGTTTATTAATTAAATACTCTACTACACTCTTAGTATTATTTTATATATTTGTAATATATATTTTATATTTTAATATATATTATACATAAATAAATGATTTCATAATTAATTTTTTATGTGCATAGCATGATTGGTTATGTTTATTTAAGCAATTTTATGCATCCATACTTTTAATAAGTATTTTCAAGAGACTTATTGTTTACAATTTCATATCAGTACATTTTATATTTAGATATATAAATTTAGAAGAATTTAATTTTCATATAGTATCAATGTAAAACTATCAGTGTATTAAAATTAAATTTAATTTAAAATTTTATCAAATTTTTTAATTGACAAATACAAATAATTAACAAATTATTTATATTTTAAGAATATTTTTTTAATTTTTTACGGTATCTCTCCTAATCTTATTTTTAATAATTCATACAATTAGTTGGACTTATAATTATATATGTCACAGTTAAGTTCATATTACTTACGAATAATAATGTTTCATGAAGATTTCAATGGATTATTTTACTTTGTAGCGTGGCATATGTACATCGTTGATGTTCATTTATTTAAATTTAAGATTAAATTAGTGAGCAATATAATGTCTTAACTCTTATATTAATTTAATTGTTCTGACTATATACATACATTCAAAATAGTAGCAGTTGAGAAAGGTTTTGTTTTTTTGTTTTTTATTAAATAATATAAGGTATGCAATTTTCACATGTCTAGCATTACCTAGCTAGTATATATTAACAATTGATTTGGAGAGGTGCCCAATTGGATTAGATAGATCCAGGAATCCAGCTACTTATGTTGCATACTTTTTTTTCTATTGTTAAAAAATAATAATAAAATATAACTCATCCCTTTTTGCGTGATCTATATATCCATATAAAATATGAGTTCAATTACTATACATACATAGTCATCCATTCAATCATTTAAGATTTTTAAAATTATAGAAAAATAACTTAAATATTTTTATTAATTTGATAAATGAATAATTAAATGTTTCTATTTAAATTCCTTAAAATATTATTATAAAATTTAGAATAGTCTAATTTTTTTGGGTATTCATCAACTTTAAAAAAATAATACATACAGGATGTAACTTTTATAAAGTGTGAGTGCAATTGCAAACCAATAATATATTGTGAAAAATGAAGGTATATGTCTTTCTAAAATTTTGCAATAACTTAAAATCAAAGCAACAATTAAAGAAAAACACTCCCTTGTCATGGACATTACTCAATGGGAGCAGAAAGTAATGGACTAATGGGAAGTGCATGCATTATTATGTCCTTTTTTTTTTCTTATTTATAAAAGACCTTCTTGAGCTAAGTTTGCTCAGAATTAGGAATAATACCTGTGCGGAAAAAAAAATCAAATTACATAAATTATTTCATGATGGAACAAAAAAACTATCGCGTTAATGTTAATGGGAGTTAGTATATTAGAACACAAAAATAATAAATTAATAAATAATGATATGGTTGCATGCTAGAAAGCACGGACATTTCGATGAGTTGTCTGCATGTCGTACATATTTCGGACACGATACTCATCGAGACTCATTCGATAAATATATCTACTATATCCAATTATGTCTTAATAAAAAATAAAAAAATTTTTGGACATGCATAAACATACCTAAATACCATCATGGATCCGCGTGTCTAGTCTTATTCTTAACATATATATTTTTAAAATAAATTTAATATAATATATATTATTATTTATTAAAACAAAAAAAATATTTTAAATACTTGATATAATTAAATAAAATATTAAAAATAATTAAAAATTAATTTATATTTTAATATCAACAAAATATCAAAATATTATTATAATATCAAAATATTATTATAATTTATCTAAAAATTACTTTATATTTTATATGTATACGTATTCCATGTGATATAAAATTTTAAAATTCGCGTGTTAGTGTGTCTCGTGTTGTATCGTGTCGTGTCCGTACATTAATCTTTTCTGTAGGAGTGATAATTGGAATTTGGAAAATTCTCCTCTACCGTGTAAACTAGAAATGGAAAACGTGTGCACCCAAACAAGGCGCACAAAAAAGTCCACGCGTTGTGCAATGGGGGTTAGATACCAAATTCACCAGTTATTTACCAAAGATAAATTTAATAAATAAATAATAATATTTAAAAGTCAATAAAAAAATCAGTTTAAATAATCTAAAAATATTTTATTTAATATTTATTAATTATTATTAAAATAATTATATAATTTTAGATGTAATAAATATGTAATTAATATAAATATTATGTATATAAAATTATAGATATTATGATATAATTAATTTTATATATTATCTTTTTAATATTATCGTAAATAAATGAACAAATAAAAACCATTATATTTAGAGTATGAACACAATTTGGCATCTTGGTCTACTTTGCTCTTTAACACGCAAAGGAAACTTGGCCTAAAAATTGGGCACCTACTTTAGCAACAACAGACGGTTCCTCTTTGTCTTTCTTATGATGATGTTAAATGTAGCATGTGACTTAACTATACAATAAAAACCATTATATTTATGTTATTTTTTATTTATAATTTACATTTGAGTTCATTCCACCGTTACAATAATATATAATATACGCTTACATTGTGGTTGGTTTTTTTTATATAAAAAAAAATATTGATATTTTTATTAAAAATAAAATTATTTAGTGTAATTAAAGATGAATAAATTTTATAAATAGAGAGTTAACATATACGTGTCAATATTTTGACAACACACAAAGATACATGTGTCAATATTCTAGCCAATACACAGGATGCGTATTAAATACGTGTCAAATTGTAATAATATGTTTTTTGCGTATTATTTTCTGCACATCCACAATATTATAATATACTTTAAATATCAATACAACTAAATTATTATCTTCATCTACATATTAAAAATAACTTCTATTGCATTTTGATCAACATACCTAAATTGGCATTATATTGTTATATAATAGTCATAGTAATCTAAAGTAATGTTTAAGAAAAAAATTTAAAAAAAAACTTAATGTATATATATCTAACTAGTATACATAACTCAATGCAAATTGCTTAGGAAATCCATGATAAGTAATCTGTACATAGGTACATTATACTTTAATCTGAAAGGAGGTTTAAATTTCTACTTCTTATTAACTCATATATACGTAAGTACATACGCAAGTAAAGATGTACCATTCTTATGTCTAACTGAACCTTCCTTTTAATTTTATGTGATTTTTGGCGTTTAGTAAATGTTTTATAGAGGGTGGACCGTCTTAGCATTCAACTATTCAAGAACGCGGTGCAAGAATATTAATAATACTCCGACACATTGAAAATGCGAAGTAAAACTTACCAGAGTCAACGTTGATATTATATATTGACATCTACCATATATATAGGAAAATTATAAGCTACTTAGTTACATAAACCTAGTTTTATCTAAATATGATACTTAAGATATTATCATCATATGTTGTATTAGATAGTTTAATTAAATATATTAAATTATTTAATAATTTTTTATTTTTATTTTTATATAAAGATAATTTTATGTGAGTAGTAATTTTTTTTAGTAGAAACAAGATCTGTTAATTTTTGTTGTTCTATGCAAAATTTATTATTTGACAAAAAATGACTAATAAAAATTTGGAGGAAATAATAAATAATGCAAAGGTACTAGATAGCAGATAAATTTGTCTATTTATAGTAGAAAATTAAGGCCAGCAGGTGAATAAATTGAACATGTTATGACTGAATTTATAGTCTAATAATTGTTATATATTAATTGGTCTTGAAATAAATTGCATATGTCAAAATTGACTTCACATAAAATCTACTAACTATCTTTTGTTTGTTATGTTTAACCCAAAATATTCAACTTTTGGAGCCACTCAGATAAAGACGCTGAAAACATCTTTTTAGAAAGATATTTTTTAATAAATAAAAGTTAATACATATAATCGATTAAATCGTATTATTTTTGTCAAAATTAGGCTAGACAAATTGATTTGACCGAAAAATGGTGAATCAAATCTTAAATTGGTCTAAATTAATATTATTTTTTTTATAGAAAATGATTACAATACCCTATTATAAAAAATGACTAAAATACTTCTATTATATGTATTAATTTTGAGAATCCAAAATTTTAGTCATTTATTTTTCTATCCTAGGGTTAGAATTTAAAATTTTTAAAATTAATATATATATATATATAAAAGTATTTTAACCATTCTCTATAATAAGGGTATTGTAGTCATTTTTTATTAAAAAATAATATTAATTTAGACTAATTTAAAATTTGATTCACCATTTTTTCGTTTAAATCAATTTGTCTAGTTTAATTTTGACAAAATAACATAATTTAACCGATTATATATGTTAAATTTTAATTACTAAAAAATATCTTTAAAAAAAGACATTTTAGTCGTTTTTATCTGAGTAACTCTATTCAACTTTTTGTTACCTTTTTCACAATATAATAGTTGCTAGCATCTTAAAAAAAATGAGCTTAAGTAAATTGCATGTGTTGTTTAATTTCCCCCACCAGAGAAATTCTTATATGCTCTGAGAGTAAGATAGTATTTTTGTTCTGATTAATTAATTATTCTTAATATCAGTATAAAATATGGTTGTCTACAGTATAAAATTATTATAATTAAATAATTAAATTTTAAAAATAATATTTTAAAGAAAGAATAACATTTCTCTTGGTTAAAATAGTATAAAATATGGTAAGTGTACAACTTTACTCCTTTATTGACCGAAAAAAGTGGGAGAAAAAGAGGTAACATTAACATGTGGTTAGTTACATGCGTGAAAGGGAAAACAGTAAAAACCGCCAACATTGAAACATGCGTGCCAACTTGTTTCTAACTCAACTCACACCATTGCCTCTGCTACCCAATCATCACCATCATTCCACTCAATAAAATATCATCAATTATTAATTCACTTTTTATTTTTCATTTTACTAACATCTTTTCTCATATACTCGCTTAAATGGCTATTAAAATAAATTTTCGTTCTAAGAGTTACAATCAAGAATGGAACTTATAACTAACTAGACGTTTTAAGAGTTTCAATGTATGATGATTTTCTTACCATGACCATAAAACTATGGTAGCTTTATTTTATTATGACAAACAAATTTCCAAAATCGAATCTAACAGGAAGAATAAGCTAACAAATTTGAAGGAGCTTTTTACCATAGTACCCCACTCTATAGATCAGATCAATCATTCCATGCATGGATTGGATAGGTCAAAATCAAAACTGAATTCATTTTCACAAAGAAAATAAATAAATAAATTGAATTTTTCATGCCACCGTCAAAAAGTACAATTCCAAATCATAAGAGTTGGTTCTGAAAAGAGAACCCAAAAAGTACAGTATTTACAGAAACAAATCAATCTAAAAATTCTCCAAATAATAAAAATCTTTTAAAAAAAAATATAACTCATATATGAATCTGGATCTATCTCAGTGTTTTTTTCATCCCTAATCTAATAAAATCCAAATCAAATCAAATCTAAACTTGAAATTAAACAAGTTTTGCAATCTAATTCACCAAATTTTCTAACGGATTTGAGGGATTTCGATCTTCTGCACCATGAAAACACGTGGCCTCTTCTTCATCACAGGGTGAGGGCTCTCTACTTCTTCATCCCTCGAGAATTCACCGTACGCCGGAACGTTAAGGTCGAAGTCGCGGTGGCTAAAGGCGGTGTGAGTAGATCCCACACCTTCCTCCGTCGTAACACCGCCTGCACTCCCCGCCGCGCCGCCGTCGTAGTGGCACCTCTTGTGTCCGCCTAACGCCTGTCCCGTCGGGAAAGTCTTGTGACAAATTGAGCACTCATGCGCCTTCCCTGAACCGCCTCCGGACACGGCGGCGCCAGCTGTGGCGGAGCTAGTGGTGGCTGCTGAAGACGTAGAGTTATCATCTCCTCCGCCGGCGACGACAGTGTTTTTCCGGTGACTCGCCTTGTGTCCGCCGAGAGCTTGGTAAGATGGAAAAGCCTTGTTGCAGACGGAGCATTTGTAGCTGAGTTTTGCCGCGGTTGAAGAATCTCCGGCGGTGAGTTGCGGCGGAGGAAGAACGGCGGCGGTTCCAGGTCCAGCGTGTCCGCGAGCAAGCATGATGAGGCATAGAGCGAGGTACTCTTCCTCCGTGCACGGCGGATTGTGGTGGTCAAAGCGAGGTTGAGAAGATCCTCGCCTTGAGCGCTTTCTTTTAGTCCAAGATTCAAACTGGCTGTGGCCGTGGTTGTGGCTGTTTTCGAAAGAGTTCGCCGTAGGCGAATTCAGAGCTTCTAGAGCCATCTGATAACAATAAGATTCCTATACGAATTAAAAGAAAAAAATATGTAAAAAAAAAAAAGTGTTTGTATGTGTTGTATGTAGTTTTGGTGAAATATTATTGTTCAAGTTGTGAAGTAATGGAGGGAGTGAGAGTGTGGAGTGGGGTTTATAAAGGAGGCCCAGCATTTCACAATGTACTGGAAGTTGCTTGACAAGTGGTGAGAAAGTAAAGCTTAATAATATTAAACATTTTTAATATTATATTTTATTATTTGAAGTAATAAATATTTATTTATATTGAGGAGGAAAATTATTAACAGTGAGGATACAGGTGGAGTGAAGTGGAAGCACGTTTCTTAGTTATGAGGGGAGTTTCTTGGTAGCCAAGAATGACACTCAGTTTGGTCAAATGGTACGTCATTTCTGAGTTTGGTTTCATTGTATTTATTCATACATCTACATTAATCTATATTGGGATTGCTGTTAAAATTCTTTTTTCAAGAAATATCATTATTTTTCTTATATCAGCTTCATTTGTTAAGTGCATGCTGTTTGTTTTCAAAATATTTGATAAATTACTTAACAGAAAGAGTCCACTAGCCAATTAATAAATAAAAACTATATTTGATAGTGAGAGAAGATAGAATTGAAAGATGAAGTGGAGTGTATAAGAAAGACTAGGTCCAAGTTCAAAGTCAAAATCCACTAAACTATATAGTACTGTACAAAAGAAGAAAGGTTCTTATTCTCAAATTCTTTGATTTATGAATTTCTATTAATAAGTGAGAAGAAGTGAATTAACGCCGTCCAGAATTATTATTAGAGAATGGTCAACAGTATACATAGCAGCCGGCACACTTTAATTTGGTATAAATCAAACAAAGCAAACCAACTATGAATGAATTGAGTTTTCAATTTTCAATTTCAACATCTTTTATTAGTGGCCACCGCCGACTCTTATAAAAACCAATCCATGTATTCTTCTGCAATTTGGAAATTCATCAAGGTTTGATGAATCTTCCTAGTTCTAGGCTTGTGTATTATTATTTTAATACTTCAATTTAGAGTATTCTAAAATTATAGAAATAATTAGTAACAAGGTTTAATTTATCATACAGATTGAATGGTCAGCAAATACATGCATATTTGTATTTATTATTAATTTCAATAATGTACATGCATGAGCCGGGAGGTTTAATTATTTCCGGTACATTAATTGGGATGGAAATATTTATAATAACAATAATGCTATTTAATTTTGACGATGAAGTCAAGTCAATATAATTAACGTGTCAAAAAAAGTCAACATATAATTTAAGACTATAAAATAGATACTTCATCTATTCAATTAAAAGGGCTAGCTAGAGTCATAAAAAACAAATTGAAAATTTAATTTTATAATAATATAGTTATTTTCTTTAATTATTTTATTAATTTATGTATTTTAGATAAAAAAAATTAAAGGTTATGTTTTGTATTAATTTGTTAAGTGGCGGACACATATTTTGTGGAAGTATAAAGTTTTAGAAAATAAACACTTATTTGAAATAAGAAGGTGGGAATAGAAATATTAAATATAATATAATTAATAATCACATGACATAAAATTAAAGTATATGGTAAATAATAATCACATAATTAGTATAAAAGTATTGAACCTAGAAAAATGAAAGTTAGTTGAATAAAATAAAATGATGTAGTCATTCATACAAGAGTCAATACTAAAAATATTTTTGAATAATAATATATTTTTCCATTTCTATTGAGTTTCAAATATTAATGCATAAAATATTTAAATAAAATAACGAATTTTTTATTTTAGTTTAAAAAATATACTTTAATATCTAAAAGTCAAAATACTATAAAATATTGCTTTTAAACTAATGATATATTTATATACAAACTTATATTCACGAGATGCTTACTACATGAGGCTATGGTTTGGGATTTAACAAGGTAGGTATAATTATAATATAGGAATTTAGTGGAAAAGAAGGAACAAAAACAAGATCGAAGCCAGATCACATGTCATATAGTTTTCTACTTGTTGGATTTGGAATCTACTGTATCTAGTGACAGCAACTTGCTCAACTGCTAGTGGGCTAGCTACTACATTACCACTATTCTTAATTACATTTTTTTAAGTAATGTTAATATATAAGATTAGAAACTAATAATCATTTTCTGAAAATTTAATGTATTATTTAATCACTAGTCTAAAATATGGATGAGCTTTTTAACCCAATTCATTAGAAATTTAATCTTTATTAGTATATGTGTAAAAAAACCCTTCTCATTCCATTATCATCTTTTCCTCTAACTTTGTTTTTTGTTTTTTTAATTCCTTTCCTTAATTATATTATTATCATTTTTTAGATAACCATTACTATTTTTAAAAATTTAAACTAACAAACAAATACACATATAAGATTATATTTTTAATATATTTTTTATGAAAATACCTCTTTTTAGAATTTACTTGAATTTTTATATATAGACTTTTTTTTTCTTTTTATTTGTCTTATACTAAAATTCTTTCTTTTAAAGTTACTAAGTGATAAAAAAAAAGTGTATAAATAATTATATCTTTAATAATTATCGTAATAATAATTTTAGTAATTTCAGAACAAAATTGACAAAAAGATACAAAAAGAAGAAAAAGATAATAATAGAGAAAAAGATATTTTTAAAAGAAATTTTTTTTACTTTAAATGAAAAAAGACAAAAATATGAGAGTTTACTTCATCCATTACTTTAACTAAAACTAAAACTGAGCTCAAAGAGCTCAAACATTATTAGAGTTTACTTCATCCATTACTTTAACTTTGATGCATTGCAAAGGTCTTTTACATTATATAGTTAATTATCTCATGAAATGTTAATAATAATATAGTACAGAATGCCAAATTTTTTAATTGAAATAGACTTATTTTTAAAGGGAAAAAAATACTATCACCTATTTATGATTTTTTCAAATAATTTATTTCATAATTTGTAAAAGTGAAATTTTAATTGAATTTTGTGAATTTTCCTTTTTTGACTTCAAATTAAGTTATTTTAAAAATTGGATTATAACTTTCTCATGGTCATTATTGTGAAAAAGGGTTGGATCCCGGGTCGTGATGGAAAGTAGAAACTATTAATTATTTTGGAGTGCTTTAGAGAGCAACTATAAATGGTAATTTACACGTTTTTATTTTGAAATCAAAGTTCTCCATCCTTTTTGTACTGAAGATCATCATATCATAGCCAATTTTTGCCCTAATAGACCATTCATTACTGTCATCACTTAATTACTTCCAAAGCTATAATGGGAACCAAGTTTGTTATGTGTTTGGAAAAGCAGTATTTCTTTTCTTTTTGGGTGACTAGGAAAAGCAGTATGATTATGAGTATATAACTTAAAGATTAAAATCAGTTATATAACTGAAAAGATTAAAATCAGTTTTTTTAGGAGAATTAGTATTATAATATCTCTATTAGCGATATAGCCATTAATATTATCTTTTCTTATCAGCTTAAGTTTTTGAGATGAGTGGTTTCATGATATAGTATCAAATTTTGTGTTCGAAAAGTCAAGAGTTCGATCTTTGATAAATTTTAAAAGTGAAAAAAATAGCATAAGATAAATAAATGGTTAAGTATAATTTTGGTCTCTAACGTAGTGGTCGAAAAATTTTTTTATTCCCGGCCTTTTTTGTGAAAATTAGTAAAGCTAATTTTAGAAAATATATAAATAAATAATAACTAAATAAAATGAGAGGTAATAAACAATCTTAGTTTATAACCTTAGGATTTTAATGGTTGAAAAAGAAAAGAATTATATACCTCTAATTGATGGATGGTTCATATTGAAGAGACTCACCTATAAATTGAGTTTTTCTTTAATTCATTTCAATCAAGTCATCCAAAGAGAATAACATAATATTTCTTTGAGTAGTTTTCTTCTATATATATAGAGAGAAGTGTGTTCTCCTTTTGTCAAGAGAGAGTGTTATTGTAGTCTCCTTGTGAGAGAGAGAAGTTGTAATTCTCAAAGAAAGTTATTCAATTGTTTCCATATTTTATACAAATTTCTAATTTTTCATCTCTATATTACACCCCTAGTTAAATACACAAAAAAATAATTAGACATTATACTAATAATTAAAAAAAAAAAAGTGTTTGTATGTGTTGTATGTAGTTTTGGTGAAATATTATTGTTCAAGTTGTGAAGTAATGGAGGGAGTGAGAGTGTGGAGTGGGGTTTATAAAGGAGGCCCAGCATTTCACAATGTACTGGAAGTTGCTTGACAAGTGGTGAGAAAGTAAAGCTTAATAATATTAAACATTTTTAATATTATATTTTATTATTTGAAGTAATAAATATTTATTTATATTGAGGAGGAAAATTATTAACAGTGAGGATACAGGTGGAGTGAAGTGGAAGCACGTTTCTTAGTTATGAGGGGAGTTTCTTGGTAGCCAAGAATGACACTCAGTTTGGTCAAATGGTACGTCATTTCTGAGTTTGGTTTCATTGTATTTATTCATACATCTACATTAATCTATATTGGGATTGCTGTTAAAATTCTTTTTTCAAGAAATATCATTATTTTTCTTATATCAGCTTCATTTGTTAAGTGCATGCTGTTTGTTTTCAAAATATTTGATAAATTACTTAACAGAAAGAGTCCACTAGCCAATTAATAAATAAAAACTATATTTGATAGTGAGAGAAGATAGAATTGAAAGATGAAGTGGAGTGTATAAGAAAGACTAGGTCCAAGTTCAAAGTCAAAATCCACTAAACTATATAGTACTGTACAAAAGAAGAAAGGTTCTTATTCTCAAATTCTTTGATTTATGAATTTCTATTAATAAGTGAGAAGAAGTGAATTAACGCCGTCCAGAATTATTATTAGAGAATGGTCAACAGTATACATAGCAGCCGGCACACTTTAATTTGGTATAAATCAAACAAAGCAAACCAACTATGAATGAATTGAGTTTTCAATTTTCAATTTCAACATCTTTTATTAGTGGCCACCGCCGACTCTTATAAAAACCAATCCATGTATTCTTCTGCAATTTGGAAATTCATCAAGGTTTGATGAATCTTCCTAGTTCTAGGCTTGTGTATTATTATTTTAATACTTCAATTTAGAGTATTCTAAAATTATAGAAATAATTAGTAACAAGGTTTAATTTATCATACAGATTGAATGGTCAGCAAATACATGCATATTTGTATTTATTATTAATTTCAATAATGTACATGCATGAGCCGGGAGGTTTAATTATTTCCGGTACATTAATTGGGATGGAAATATTTATAATAACAATAATGCTATTTAATTTTGACGATGAAGTCAAGTCAATATAATTAACGTGTCAAAAAAAGTCAACATATAATTTAAGACTATAAAATAGATACTTCATCTATTCAATTAAAAGGGCTAGCTAGAGTCATAAAAAACAAATTGAAAATTTAATTTTATAATAATATAGTTATTTTCTTTAATTATTTTATTAATTTATGTATTTTAGATAAAAAAAATTAAAGGTTATGTTTTGTATTAATTTGTTAAGTGGCGGACACATATTTTGTGGAAGTATAAAGTTTTAGAAAATAAACACTTATTTGAAATAAGAAGGTGGGAATAGAAATATTAAATATAATATAATTAATAATCACATGACATAAAATTAAAGTATATGGTAAATAATAATCACATAATTAGTATAAAAGTATTGAACCTAGAAAAATGAAAGTTAGTTGAATAAAATAAAATGATGTAGTCATTCATACAAGAGTCAATACTAAAAATATTTTTGAATAATAATATATTTTTCCATTTCTATTGAGTTTCAAATATTAATGCATAAAATATTTAAATAAAATAACGAATTTTTTATTTTAGTTTAAAAAATATACTTTAATATCTAAAAGTCAAAATACTATAAAATATTGCTTTTAAACTAATGATATATTTATATACAAACTTATATTCACGAGATGCTTACTACATGAGGCTATGGTTTGGGATTTAACAAGGTAGGTATAATTATAATATAGGAATTTAGTGGAAAAGAAGGAACAAAAACAAGATCGAAGCCAGATCACATGTCATATAGTTTTCTACTTGTTGGATTTGGAATCTACTGTATCTAGTGACAGCAACTTGCTCAACTGCTAGTGGGCTAGCTACTACATTACCACTATTCTTAATTACATTTTTTTAAGTAATGTTAATATATAAGATTAGAAACTAATAATCATTTTCTGAAAATTTAATGTATTATTTAATCACTAGTCTAAAATATGGATGAGCTTTTTAACCCAATTCATTAGAAATTTAATCTTTATTAGTATATGTGTAAAAAAACCCTTCTCATTCCATTATCATCTTTTCCTCTAACTTTGTTTTTTGTTTTTTTAATTCCTTTCCTTAATTATATTATTATCATTTTTTAGATAACCATTACTATTTTTAAAAATTTAAACTAACAAACAAATACACATATAAGATTATATTTTTAATATATTTTTTATGAAAATACCTCTTTTTAGAATTTACTTGAATTTTTATATATAGACTTTTTTTTTCTTTTTATTTGTCTTATACTAAAATTCTTTCTTTTAAAGTTACTAAGTGATAAAAAAAAAGTGTATAAATAATTATATCTTTAATAATTATCGTAATAATAATTTTAGTAATTTCAGAACAAAATTGACAAAAAGATACAAAAAGAAGAAAAAGATAATAATAGAGAAAAAGATATTTTTAAAAGAAATTTTTTTTACTTTAAATGAAAAAAGACAAAAATATGAGAGTTTACTTCATCCATTACTTTAACTAAAACTAAAACTGAGCTCAAAGAGCTCAAACATTATTAGAGTTTACTTCATCCATTACTTTAACTTTGATGCATTGCAAAGGTCTTTTACATTATATAGTTAATTATCTCATGAAATGTTAATAATAATATAGTACAGAATGCCAAATTTTTTAATTGAAATAGACTTATTTTTAAAGGGAAAAAAATACTATCACCTATTTATGATTTTTTCAAATAATTTATTTCATAATTTGTAAAAGTGAAATTTTAATTGAATTTTGTGAATTTTCCTTTTTTGACTTCAAATTAAGTTATTTTAAAAATTGGATTATAACTTTCTCATGGTCATTATTGTGAAAAAGGGTTGGATCCCGGGTCGTGATGGAAAGTAGAAACTATTAATTATTTTGGAGTGCTTTAGAGAGCAACTATAAATGGTAATTTACACGTTTTTATTTTGAAATCAAAGTTCTCCATCCTTTTTGTACTGAAGATCATCATATCATAGCCAATTTTTGCCCTAATAGACCATTCATTACTGTCATCACTTAATTACTTCCAAAGCTATAATGGGAACCAAGTTTGTTATGTGTTTGGAAAAGCAGTATTTCTTTTCTTTTTGGGTGACTAGGAAAAGCAGTATGATTATGAGTATATAACTTAAAGATTAAAATCAGTTATATAACTGAAAAGATTAAAATCAGTTTTTTTAGGAGAATTAGTATTATAATATCTCTATTAGCGATATAGCCATTAATATTATCTTTTCTTATCAGCTTAAGTTTTTGAGATGAGTGGTTTCATGATATAGTATCAAATTTTGTGTTCGAAAAGTCAAGAGTTCGATCTTTGATAAATTTTAAAAGTGAAAAAAATAGCATAAGATAAATAAATGGTTAAGTATAATTTTGGTCTCTAACGTAGTGGTCGAAAAATTTTTTTATTCCCGGCCTTTATTGTGAAAATTAGTAAAGCTAATTTTAGAAAATATATAAATAAATAATAACTAAATAAAATGAGAGGTAATAAACAATCTTAGTTTATAACCTTAGGATTTTAATGGTTGAAAAAGAAAAGAATTATATACCTCTAATTGATGGATGGTTCATATTGAAGAGACTCACCTATAAATTGAGTTTTTCTTTAATTCATTTCAATCAAGTCATCCAAAGAGAATAACATAATATTTCTTTGAGTAGTTTTCTTCTATATATATAGAGAGAAGTGTGTTCTCCTTTTGTCAAGAGAGAGTGTTATTGTAGTCTCCTTGTGAGAGAGAGAAGTTGTAATTCTCAAAGAAAGTTATTCAATTGTTTCCATATTTTATACAAATTTCTAATTTTTCATCTCTATATTTTGCTGTGTCATTTGTCTGGTACCTAACATTTTTCGCTACAAAATAATCCCGAAGATTCCAATTTATTTTAAAATCGTTCTTTTTACCAAATTTTAAATTTTTATTCTAAAAATACCCTTAACTAAAAAATGAAAACGTTGAATAAAGGGGAAAGGGGGAAGGGATTCAAGCTGGTTCAGGGAAGGGAAGAGGGGACAGAAGAAGGGGAAGGGAAGGAGAAGGGCCACCGCCGCTGCTCGTTTCCCCTTCGCGCTAACCCCAGAGCTACCGCGACCTCTCCCCTCCTTCTCTTCTTCCCTGTCTCAGACCTCCTCGAACCAGAACTCACCACCGGCGAGGAGCTGTCACAACACTCCTGTTGTCCACCAGCGGTGAGGCATCTACGACATTTGGTGACGAGAAATCTGAAGAAAGCAGTTGGTCCGAGACTGATAAGACGCTGGCGACAAGCTAAGGGAGGAGGAAGAGGCAGACGATGGCGACTCTCTCCCCTCCTT
>NC_029777.3:108463907-108465271 GCF_000817695.3 Arachis duranensis
ACACTTTTGATTCCATTGAAGAAGAAGACGATGTTGTTTCACTTCTATTTCTTCTGTTTTTATTTCTGATTTTATTAAAGAAGAATAATATTTCCTATTTTCTACTTTCATAATCCAAGTTATCATTTTGCTTTCAATTTATATTTTTGGTTTGATTCTGGATTAGTTTAGCTGAATATTGATTTTCTATTAGTGGATTTTAGGAAATGGTTAACTGTATACATGATCAATTGTTGTTGTTGTTATTGTTATTCTGCGTCTGGTTGTTGTTATTTCGTTGTTGATGCTTTTGCTTCTGCCTGCTTCTGCTTCTGATTCTGCTTTTGTTGTTGCTCTAATTTCATTATTCATTGTTATTGTTGTTGTTCTTCTGGTTGTTGTTGATTTATTGTTGTTGATTCTGCTTCTGCTTTCTGTTTCTGCCTGCTTCTTTTTCTGTTTTTGCTTGTGTTTCTACGCCTCTTTTCTGGTTGATTTTGGAGAAGAAGGAAACTTTAGGACTATTTTGTAGCGAAAAAAAGGACGGAAACAAAAAAAATTTTCGACCTCTATGTTAGGAACCAAAATCGTACTTAATCCATAAATAAAAAAAAGACGGTTTATACAAAAATCAAACAAATTCAAAAGATGCTCTTATTATTAAAAATATAACCATTAATATTATTTTCTCCTATTAGCTTATTAAGCTTTTAGAGAAAATAAAAAACTTAAAATATAATTTTCAAAGTTTTATTTTTTTAATAAATTTTTTTTTTCATTTGAGCTAATTATTTTTTCAACTTTATTTTATTTTATTTTCACAAGAAAAGTGTAATTCATTTTGTTATTCATTTTCATAATTCTGTAAATTTTTATTGTTGGTGTTATTATTATTATTATTTTATCTTTTTACCTTTTTACACAAGTCTAAATCAAAAGTATAGATGAACTAATAAAATATATTTTGATAATTATATTTTATAGTTAAGTATCATTTTTATTTTTTATATATAACTAAAATAACGGATAAAATAATACCATTCAATATAGTGAAACTATCCAGAAAAAAAAGGGTTTAGTGGAAAAGGATTAAGTCATTGCTTAACTATATCGTGTTGCTGGTTGTTTAGTTTAAGGCCTCATAGCCAACCCTAAGCAAGATATGAATGAAGACATTAAAAAATTTATTATCAATTCTTTTATCGAAATCTCAGCTACTAGCTTTTATTAATTATTAATTATTCTCACACATTATTGTCATCAGTTTCCGCGCACCAATAAAAACAAATAATAACATATTAACTGTAATAATCCAAAATATTTAAAACAATCACATTCACGTCAACTTATAAAATAAATGAAAACATGTGGTCCGCTTTAATTTT
>NC_029777.3:108465276-108468845 GCF_000817695.3 Arachis duranensis
TTTAAACTTGGTAATTAAAACACGTTTAAAATTGTAGTTTTTTTTAATTCTATAAAATCAAATTCATGATATTTTAGTTTTTGGTTTTTCTAATTGTCATGATAGGAGAAGAATCGAGACAACATAAATAATTATATTTTTAATATTTTTTTAAATAATATTTTTTTGAATTTATTTAATTTTTTATATAGACTTTTTTTATTTGTTTTATACTTTCTTTTTTATTTACCAAATATCGAACTTTACATATTTTAAATATAAAATTCTAATATCAAATCATGATATTATTTTTTTTAAATACTTAAACTAATATAAAAAAATAATATTAATAATTATATCTCTAACCTACATCATTTTAATTTTAGACAATGCTAAAACTAATAAGATTTTCTATCAATTAGTTCTATAATTACTTATTACTATCTCCATTTCAAAATAATAGTCACTTTGTCATTTTTAATAGGGGAGAAAAAAGTTGAAAAGAAAATTGAAGGGTGTAGGAAAATCAGATATATATGATTGACATTTAATTCGAGAGTATCTGATACTATATGTTATTATATATAGTAATAATTAGAAGGAAGAAAAAGTGTTTTTTGATCGGTGATGTTGTGTTGCATTAAAATTCACACGCAAGTTGAAGGGTAAGCAAGTTTTATCAGTGGAATTGAAAAAGGTGGCATATGCTGTCTCCTCTGCTTTGCTTTAATTTCCAACCCTTATATAATTATAAAATTGTGAAGGATAATTAGAAGAAATTTAAGAATTAAATTTGGATGGAAAAAATTAAAGGTTAAATTTGTGTTTACGATTTTTTTTATTTTTTAAAATAAAAAATTTAATTATCAAATTTGTGTTTAATTTTTTTTATTATTTTAAAATTATAAATTTGACCTTCTAATTTATATATTCATAAAATTCTATAGTAAAATCTGACCTTTAAATTTCTCATCTTCATATTAAAAAAATTATATATTCAACCTACCCACAACAATAGATAATATTTTATGTTGGTCTATTTCTAAAAAAATTAGCCTAATACATATACACTCCTAGTTTATTAGATTTCAACTTCTTTTAATTAGTCCTATATATATACATTTCGCTATTAAGTTGGAAAATAAAACATACCAAAAGTAATATATTAAATTTGAACTAAGTTAACTTAACCACATGTGTTGAAAATAACTAACTAATTTTATAAAATCAACTTATTGATTTACATATAATTTTTTTATATAATTTTCATAGAAAATATAAATTATATGAATATTTGTATAAAATTATAGATTATGTTATATTATTTAAGTAATTTTGTAAATTCGAATTAGCTCGTAAATTTTTTGTAAGTCAAATTTAAACTTTACAAATACACTAAATTGTAAATAAATTAAACTACGAAACGAACTCAACTTTTTTAGCTTGTTTTGTCACTCGGTTTAACTCAAACTTACTACTAGCCCTAATAAAAACCCATAAAAAATTAAACATTAACTAATTTTTATCTTCTTAATAATTTGATTTAGATAGATAATCCAACCGATATTAGTATTAAATGCCGCTAGATTAAAAAATAATAAGTGTTACTGTGTTAGTGCGTTTCAGAATATTATCCACTTGAGGTTTGAAGAGCTAGGCCTAGCTACTACTAAGTGCCCATAAGGCCATAACAACTATTGGTTCATTTCCCAATTGCCATTTTGATTATTTGATAAGAAAAAAAAACTAATCCATAATTTTTTTATTCGTAGATATTTTAAATTTTTTATCTCTTTAAAATTTAGACATTATTAGATTTAATTTATCTTATTTTAAAAACTCATTTATTTGTGCATTTCTATTTTAAACTCATAAAAAATTAACGTGTCTAAATTTAAAAAAAAGTTAAAAAATTAAATATATTTTAAAATTTTTAAAAATTTAAATATTTGCATACCAAAAAATAAAAAATTTATTTGTCATTTTTTTAAATAAAAAATATTATTCTGACAAAAAAAAAGACATGACATCATCAACCGGCCACATTTATGTCATGAGTAATTTATTAGTCATGTACTAATAGTATAGTGTAGCTAGCAGACAATGAGGTTTGATGATGATTTTAATTTGCTCTTAATATAAAAAAGATTTTGTTATCAACAACCATTTTAAAGATTTTGAGCATTTCAATTATGTTAAATGCATAACACACTATGTTTCACTCTCTTAACTTCATAAGGTTTTTCTTTGATCATAAAATTCTATAGAAATAAAGAGTTTCCTTTTTTGGATGAACATAAAAAAGGGTTAATTTTTAGTATGTTTTGGTATTAAAACACTTGTTAATGTTTATAAAAATATAAAATAAATTTATAAGAGTTCAATTTTCACCGAAAAATAGAATTTCAAATAACTCAATACATTCAAAGAATAACAAAACACATAAAAAAAAACTTTAGGGCTATGCCTTAATTTTGATGCAACAATTGATACCAAATCTGCTTAAAGTTATAGTAATTCTTCTCATTATTTATCAATGATTCATTTGACTATTTTTCTTAATGCATGTATAAATATTAGTGCACAAGACAAAAAGAGTTGAGAAATATCAAAGTGAAATCGATGGAATATTAACGAATAAAAAAAAAAAGAAATTGCAAATTGCAAGACGGTGAACATGATCCATTGTTGCATTCTCAACAATAATAGCAGGTTTCCTAATTAGTCTGGAAAGCAATTGTAGCTTGGCCGAATAACACTTTGTTCGTTCGGTTAATTAAGTGTTAATAATTTAAAAAAAATTTTATATATAGTAATTTATTTATTAATAATAAATTTTTAAATAAAATTATTTATTTTAGACATATAACTCACATACACTCTAATATATTCTACTAAATAATTTTTTTATCACTGTCTTCATTGAGATTTGAATCCGAATATGTGATTTATTAAGTTCATAGGTTGTCAACTAACCTCAGAACTTCACCACAAATGAAACTTATATATGCAACATATTTATCCTTAACTTATAAAATTTGAGATATCGTAAACAAAAAAATTTGGAACAATTGAATATGTAACAACTCATTGGCCAGCAATAGACCTGTAAATAGAGCTCAGATCCGTGACGGATTAGTCTTTAACCTGTCGGATTGGAGGATACCGTGGTGGTAACCAAAAAATATGGGATAATGGAGAAAAGAAAAACTCACCCAGAATCTCTAGTGAGACTTGTTACATATTTGGCAAATAGGAACTGGCAAATTGAGTTCAAGTATACCTATAAGGAGGGAAATAGAGGAGCAAATTGGCTAGCGAAGAAAAGTTTAAAGAGTCATTTGGAGTTTTTTTTTTTTATGGTATCGTCCAACTTGAGGTACCAAAGTGATTAATTTGTCATGGTATTAAAAAATTTGTCATTAGTTAATGAGTTATTACATACATAAGATAAAATTTGAACTTTTCACACTTACATAAGCGGACTAATGAATTAATCACGTCATCCGAGATTTTACTATATTGATGTTTTACCTTTTCCGCTCAGACAAGTTATAGATGATGATAGTAGAAGGGTAAGTCTACCCCGT
>NC_029777.3:108468963-108473637 GCF_000817695.3 Arachis duranensis
GTTATTTTTGTTCTTTAGCTCTGGGCTGTAAGCCACGCTTTTACCAAAAAGAGTATGGGATAATGGATCCAATGTCCAAAGAAGCTCGTCTATTATGTTAAGTCTTTCATCATAATAGCCCAAATACTACTATGGGCTACGTGAACTCCAATGCTGGGTTTACATTAGACAAAAACATAACATTGGGTAAACTAAAAAAAAAACAAAAAATAGGGAAATGATGTTTTGTGATATGGAAATTAAATTAATTCGTAATGGACGAACTATTCTATATATATAGAATTTATGAAAAGGGTTAATCATGCATGATTATATTTAGTTTCTATAATATGGATTTTCTCTAATTTCCCCTAACTTTTGGTCTCTCATTGAATTGTGGATTTCTTCATAATACGTTTTAATTTCTTTTTAGCTGTTTTGATATGCTTTTCTAAATATATTTTGTATTATAAAAAAATAAAATAGGGTGCTAGTTAATTACAATATTCACTAATAGTATTGGACGAAATGAGTTCAGTAAAATAATTGAAGAGAAATGTGAAAACTTGGGAAAAGACTAAAAGTTGACGGCGATGATCTCCTGGCCCACCCAACTGTAAATTAGTAAATTCTATTTTCTATTTTTTTATTTTTTTGAACTTACAGTTGAATCAATAGAAGTAAGTAAACTACAAAAAGAATTTGGAGTCTAAATTTCATGACCACGTGACAGTGGTTTGAGGACTCATCATCATCTCATGCTTTAATTATGGTAAAAATTAATATGTAATAGTCTTTATATAAAATTAATATTTAAAAATTTATAGTGACAAGATATTTATTTTTATTTGTATTATTTTAATTTTATTAAAAATTTGATGATTATATTATTTATAATTTTATATTAATTTTTTTAAATTTTATTATTTTTAATTTTAATTTTAATTTAATTTTTTATTTTTTATTTTATTAATATGTATAAAATATAAAATGATTGAATTTTATATTTACTTAAAAAAATTTGATTTAAATAGAATCGAATAGAATATGATTGAAAATTTTATGGTGTGAATATAATTAAATTTTAAAAAAGTTTTCAACTCACGGATAGAATTAAGATAAAGTTAAACCCTAATTTATTTATTGTCGGTCTTAAACTACAAAATATATAAAAGGAATAGACATAAATACAGATAGTAATTACAAAAATAATATTTATACGTTAAAATCAATTATTAAAATCAGTTATTAATGTATTTGTATATAAATATACGTGTGATTTAATTTATTTTTAATATATATTTTATTTTAATAATTAATTTTAGTGACTATTTTTAATGTACATGTAGTAAATATCATATATATTTTACGTTGTCAATGGAGTAATGAGCGTAAATAATTTTGTGCCACCAACATATATAAACCAACCATGTGAATTGAGTTGAGTGATCCTTTCTAAAATACAGACAGATAAAATGGCTAAAATTAAATTATAGTTAATTACACACATTATATTATTCATATTGGTTTTGTTATATATATGCTTATTCAGTGTTTATCATTGGTTACCGAGGAAAACGTGTTTGGACTTCTAGAATAATATCAGCCTCTTACTATCCAGGTATATAAAAATTAAAATATTCTAAGATATATATTAATCCGACTGATGAAATTTAATAATTAATTCTATATATAATGCATTGCTTGAAATATATTACAATATCGTTCAGACATCCTCGCATTAATTATATGACTATACTGTATATATTAGCCTTTTTTTTTCTATTTATTTTATGCGAGGCCTAGCTAGCTTTGGATTGAAAATCACTTTATTCACAAACTAAACAGGCATTACATGGTTTTTTTTTTTTTACTAAAGAGAGGAGGCTCGAACTCGCAACTTCTTAATTGAATATAGAGAGATTATGTCATTTGAGTTATTACTTATTGGTAGGCATTACATGTTTTTCCAGTGCAAAAATAATAATGTACATTGTTTATATTATTTTGTACTTTTACTAATCTTTGTTACATATTCATGTGCCTTCTTTAATTATATATATTCTTTTAAAATTTTGAGATAAATATAAAATAATTTATAATAAAAAATTTAACTACTTTGATTCTTCTTGTTATTATAAAAAAAAATCAGTATATTTAAAAAAAAGATGCTTATGTACAAATCATGCTTCAAACATAAAAGAAGAAATTATTGCATAAAAAAGTATTAGAGATATTAATATTCATATTTTTCGCCTATAACTTTAAATTTTTAGAATAATATTTCATGATACATTTAAACATTTAACCATCTTAATATCATGATGTATAAAATTCTTATTATAATAAATATGTCATATCTATTGTACGTCATTAATGTATTCATCATGCAAATAGGATAAATATGGAGGTCCAAAAAACAACTTTTATTTGATGCAAATATAATATGTTGATTTAAGTAAAAGAAATTGTAAAAAAAGAATGAAATAAAATATTATCCTAATGGAATATTTACTTCATACGTATTTTTTTCCCTCTGTGTTTCAATTTTACTTTATTATTATTATTATTATTATTATTATTATTATTATTATTATTATTATTTGTATAGCTTTTTTCGGTGTGCTATGTAATGTTAGTTAAACGTGCGCCTCACTTTTTGATTTTTTTTTATTAAGATAAATCATTTTGTAATTTATTAAAGAAAACATATATTCCGTGAGTATATTTTAATTTGTTTCATCTACTGATGAATTGTTTAACAAACATATGTAAGGGTTGCTATATAATGTAATCACTCCTCTCTTGGATTCAAATTTAAATTTCATTTGTTGGAATTTTTTTATTTTGTAGGTTTTAAACATATATTTAAATAAGTATAATTAAATTAACTATTTTATATAGGTTTAATTACTCTGTTGGTCCCTATAATTTCGTGAAATTTTTAATTAGGTTTCTATACTTTTTTTTTTCTTTTTAATTGAGTCTTTACATTAATTTTTTTCAATTAAGTCATTTTTAGTAGTACTTGGCTTAATTTTATAGGGACCCAATTAAAAAAAAAAATTGGTATAGGGACCTAAATAAAAGAAAAAAGTGTAAGGACCCAATTTAAAAAAAAAATTGGTGCAATGACTTAATTAAAAAAAAAGTATAGAGACCTAATTAAAAATTTTGCAAAACTATAGGACCAATAGAGTAATTAAACCTTTTATATATATATATATACGGTAGTCTGCTTTCATTATTCTGTTAAATAATAAAAAATAAGACCAAATTTTTTACCGAGTTAGACTTTAATGAAAATAAAACTAAATTATTCTATTTTATTTGGATTTTTAGATTTAATAGAACTAATAACTAAATTTAAATAGAGTTTCGAATTTTTATTCTCAAAATACATGTTATTGAAGTTTTAATTTTTGTTTCTAGAAATTTTAATTTTATGTGTCTCTACTTTTTGAAAGTATTGAAAAACCTGAAATTTTATATCTCAAAACTAAAATTTTAATTTCAATCTCTAGCTATCAAACACAATATTAAATTTTAATTATTGGTTTTTTATTACCGTCTTTGAAAACAAACACTATATAAAAAAATAAAAACTACTAATTAAATCCTCAATAATAAAAAATATTGTACAAATTATGTTTTTTCATCAATTAAGAGTACAAAACACAATAAAATTGTCTAGATATTTTGTTACTACAATGATATATATTTCATTTCCATCATATTAGCATGCAAATTTTTTGTTTCAAATAGAGGAGGTTTAATGAGAGTTATATGAAAACTCAAAATATGAAGGAGGCATCAAGCAATAGAATCATCACCGCATGCTAACATGACAGAAACAAAATTTTTATTGTAGATAATAAAATACTACTTAAATAATTTCGTTCCATTTCGCACTTTTACTCGACGAAAAGATATAATGTGTTCATATCATTTACGTTTTTTGAAGGCTTAGTTGATATTTTTGTATTTTTTAAAAGTTAATTAGTTCAAATTCAAAATATTTAGAGATCTGATTGCTATTTTACTTAAAAATATATATTTTCAAATAATTAGTGTAAAAAATGAGTAAATATTTTAAAAAATTGTTGTTGTAGAATTTTCTCATCACTCTAATAACAACCATCTTATCCAAATCAGAAATATGATATTTGAAAATTAAATTTTTATATAGATACAATAATATATGTATATAATTTCTGATTAATATATATCTTCACTAGAAGGAATTCGGAATGGAATAAAATCAGATTTTTAGTTATATATGAATGATGTTGTTGTCGTATTAAACTTGTGGATTATATTCCTTGGCCTTTTCAATTCATCAAACGTTCGAATTGGGGAACTTCTTTTTAAGATCTCCAAAGGTCGTGTAATGGGCGGTGTAGTGATCCAAATTCCAAAAAACAACAAAGACCACACACCCTATCTCCAGGAAAAAAATATAATTATATTATATTATATTATATTTAAATAAATGAAATTGGAAAAGGCAGCCAAATCTTGACGCGTGGATGAATGAGCGAGAGAGTCGGCGGAATCTAAGGACTGTGTTCTAACCTCTAAATGTGAGAACTTTGAGGATTTCAATTAATTTATCTTATCAATTATAAGTTCCATGACAATGGGATCAGAACATTAATTTATTAAAATTATTATATTTAATTTTAATATACTATT
>NC_029777.3:108474170-108475199 GCF_000817695.3 Arachis duranensis
TGACAATTTTATTATAAGTACTTGAAAAAGTTATTTGAGGTATATTATTCTCTTTAATGTATATTGAAGTTAAATATATAGCATTATTACGTAAAATTCCTTGATTTATTAGGTTGGTATATATTAACATCTTGTTGACTTTCATGCATGGGCCCATCCTTAAATATTTTTTATTGAGTAAAAATATTGTATTTTTTAATTAAATAAAATTTAATTTTTTATTATATTTTATATTAATAATTTAAATTTAAAATTTAAAATATGTTACGGTGGGTAACCGGAGATTAATAGAATAGATGGCGCTAGTTCGCCCAATCGTCCGCGGATGGTAGTCTCCGAGCTGGTTTGCACGCTGGAGCCTCCTTCCGGCTTGTATACGTGAGTGAATGGGGGGTACCTGCAAAGACACTCCGATGCCTAAGTTAGCAAGGGTGTTAGCAGGTCTAGAGAGTATTGGGCTTAGAGATACCTGAGGAGTGTCAGTGTATTTATAGTGGTGAGCCAATAACCACCGTTGGAGTAGTGCCGTATCTTTTGGGTGTTAACCGTCCCTCTATCTTTGGGAGGTTAAGATATGGCTTGATGAAGCGGTTAGAGAGATTTTAGGGGCGGTTGCTCATTTGAATGAGTGTTTATCCGCCAGCTAATCTCATGTCCGACTTCTTTAGAGTAAGTCGTATTTAACACCGACTTCTTAGTATGAAGGTCGGTGCTTAGCAAGGCTCAGTTCTTCGGATTAGGCCTTTTTATTTGGACCTGGGCCTTTATTATTGGGCCAGGGTATAAACAATGCCCCTACTTGAGCCCAAGGTCTTTATAAGACTTGGGTTCGAGTATTTTACTCGGGGTCGTAGTCAACTTGTTGGAGGACCGACGTGATTTTCTGAAACCGACGTGACTTTTTCCGTGTCTTTTTGGTTCTGACAGTTACGTCTAATCAAGCGTCGCGTCCGTTAGAGATGTGCGTAGGGATTGATGGTCTTGGTAACGGTGCATTCTCATTAATGACTGCCCCGCTTTTACCATTAT
>NC_029777.3:108475623-108476615 GCF_000817695.3 Arachis duranensis
CCCAACTCTTGGGGTTTCTTGAAAATTTATCAGTTTATTAGCCATGCTCTGGATTTCCCGACCTCTCTGAAAATCTTTTTCCATCTTTTTCATATGACCAAGCCTTTTAGTGGGCTGAACAATAAACAACAATGGGTTTCCTTCCGAGCCATACAAGGTCGGAGGATTTTTACCCTTTTCGATGAGTCTTTTCATGACTTTAAAAATTTCTTTTTCAAAGTGCAAGCTGTAGAGGGTCATCACCCCTTTTTTCTAGATGATAACTCTTCTCCTTGCTTTCCCTTATACTGGCTGGAGGCCTCCCCTTGTGAGAAATATGGTCTGGATGACCTGGATGAAGTAGAGGCTGCCGTTGTGGGGTTCCTCCGAGAAGTGTGGGGGAGGGCCTCATATTTGGATACTAAAAAGTTCCTCCAAGGGTCTCCGACCTTTATCCAATCACAGCTAGGTAGCTTTCTGTTAGATTCCCGACTTGTTAACTGATCATTCCGACTTGTTTGATTCTTTAGCTATTGTTTTTCTTTTTCAGAAATGGCAATGACAAACGCTCAAGAATCTTTCCAGAGAGTCCAGGAGGCCAAAGCCAAGTCTCGCGCTCGGGCTGGTGGTGCCAGGGTTATCTCCCCTCCTCCTCCTCCTCGGAACGTTGGAACTCTTTCCAATCCCATGGTGATCTCTTCTTCAGCTCCTTCTCAGCCGCCCCCCGTCGTCCGACCTTCCCCTGATCCCAAGAAGCACAAGACCTTAGAGTCTGGTTCTTCTGGTGAGGTTAAGGCGGATGCTCTTGCGTTCGTCCGAAAGAATATCTATCCTCATGCTCGTATAGGCATGGATGATATGTTTGTTCGGAGCCACCTTACCACTATGATCGAGGAGAGTCTCAAAGCGGCGGGGGTCTGTGGCAAGCTCTTGGATATTTTTGAGAAGGCTCCTCTCAGCTCTTTAGGAATGACCTCGAGGGTCGAGGAGCTGGAAGGAAGGCTTCGTGCATA
>NC_029777.3:108476646-108480953 GCF_000817695.3 Arachis duranensis
CGAGGGAGAGTTGAGGAAGGAAATTGCCAAGCTGAGGGAGGAGAGAGATACCCTTCGGGAGAAAGGGAAGGTTTTGCAGGCCCAATGCAACATGGAGATGGATCTGAGGAAAACAGCGCAGGCCAGCTATCAAAGCTTATTCAAAGATCTTGTGTCGATGAAGACTGATCTGTTGAATTCTCGGAAAGCATATGATGAGTTGGAGGACTCTATTGCTGATGGCGCCGAGGAGTCTTGGAGGATCTTTCTGGAGCAGGTCAGAGTTATTGCTCCCGACTTGGATCTTTCTCCTTTACATCCTGACAAAGTTGTTATCGACGGTGCCATTGTAGATCCTCCTGCCCCCGTAATCGTTTCTGAGTCAGAGTTGAAGACTCGGGGGCAGAGGATTATTGAGTCCCCTCCTCGTTCTAAAGACGCTCCGAGTTTTTCAGTAGATCCTCCTATCTCTTCATCTCCCATGGATGCTTCTGGTGGTGCTCCTCCTGACTCCGGTGGTGGCGATCCGTCTACTCTTCTTCCTAAAAAATGATCTGTGGCTATTTGGGGGTCCGGCCTGTAGGCCCCCCCGTTTTTAAACTCTTTATTTATTTATTTTTTGGTGGTGTTGGTTGAACAATTTCTTCTGGCCTTCCCAGGCCGTAAACAAAATATTAAAAAATACCCTTTTTGATAAGAGTTTTTAAGTTAACAAAATGGTTACCCTTTTTTTGGATAAGGGTTTAGATTACCTTGTGCGTGTATGCTTTTTGGTTTTCCGAAGTCCCCTTGATCTTTTCTTGAAAACCTTTCCTTTTGGCTTATTTGTTTTTCTGAGCTTTTTGTTTAAGGACTTTTGGGACAGCCTTTAAACTTTTTTCCTAGGTTTTCCAATCTCTTTTTGTTATACTCGACTTTGTTTTAGCGAGTTCTTATGACTTAGGTTATTTTTGCGATGCGTTTTTCTTCTACTCGGTTCTCTGCTCCGATTTACGGGTCGGAGTATTTCCGAGCTTTTCTACTCGGGTTCTCATTTCGACTTATGAGTCGGATTGTTCCCGAGTTTTTACGATCAACTCATATAACCTCTTTACACCGACTTGTACCTCGTCGTTTTATCCTGACGACCATCTAGGTCGGTTCATGGGATTTTCACATTTTGTCAAGCTTAAGTCGGCGCGTTTCGTAGAAAGACTTAGAAAAATGAAAAGGATTTTATAAGAGATTTTATAGATGAAAAAGATCTTTATTAATTGGGGAGGTACCTTCTTGCTACTAAGGGTTTTAATAGCCTATTTTCCCTTAGCCTCTACTATGATGCCTCGTTAAAAACCCTTCTTCAGAAAAAACCCTTTTGGGAAAAAATCATGAAGCTGGGAAAAGAGTACATCTGGGAGTAGAGTTCGCTTTTAACTGTAGTACCTTTTCATATTACAAGCATGCCACGACCTTGGTAACTCAGTGCCGTTCAGGTCGGTTACTTTATAATAACCTTTCCCTAAAACTTCATTGACTTTGTATGGTCCCTTCCAATTTGCGGCGAACTTTCCTTCTCCTGATTTGTTGAGTCCAATGTCATTCCTGATCAGGACCAAGTCATCCGGGACAAATGTTCTCCGAATGACTTTTTTGTTATACCTTGTAGTCACCCTTTGTTTCAATGCTGCTTCCCTTATCTGCGCATCTTCTCGGACTTCGGGGAGCAAATCGAGCTCCTCTTTGTGTCCCTGTATGTTTCCGACCTCATCATGGAGAATTACCCTTGGGCTTTGCTCATTGATTTCTATTGGTATCATGGCTTCTACGCCGTAAACTAGTCGGAAAGGTGTTTCTCCCGTGGCGGGTTGGGGGGTTGTCCTGTAAGCCCATAGCACTTGAGGGAGTTCTTCTGCCCAAGCTCCTTTTGCTTCCTGCAATCTCTTCTTTAGCCCTGCCAGTATGACTTTATTGGCTGCCTCGGCTTGCCCATTGGCTTGTGGGTGCTCCACCGAGGTGAATTGGTGTTTGATTTTCATACTGGCTACTAAGCTTCTAAAGGTAGCGTCGGTGAATTGGGTTCCATTATCTGTAGTAATGGAGTAAGGTATCACATATCTTGTGATGATATTTTTGTAGAGGAACCTGTGACTTCTTTGAGCGGTGATGGTGGCCAATGGTTCTGCTTCTATCCACTTTGTGAAGTAATCTATTCCCACGATCAGGTATTTGACTTATCCTGGCGCTTGGGGAAAAGGACCTAACAAATCCATTCCCCATTTTGCAAAAGGCCATGGAGAAGTGATACTGATGAGCTCTTCTGGTGGAGCCACGTGGAAATTTTCATGCATCTGACATGGTTGGCACTTTCTCACAAATTATGTGGCATCTTTCTGCAAGGTCGGCCAATAGAATCCAGCTCGGATTATTTTCCTGGCTAGTGACCTTGTTCCGAGATGATTTCCGCAGATCCCACTATGTACTTCCTCCAGTACCTCGGCGGTTCTCGAGGTCGGTACACACTTTAACAATGGCATTGATATCCCTCTTCTGTAGAGTATATTTTTCACCAAGACGTAGTGTTGTGCTTCCCTTCGGATCTTTTTAGCTTATTTCTCCTCCTTAGGGAGGATGTCGAATTTCATGTATTCGACTAGGGGATTCATCCATCCGAG
This sequence comes from Arachis duranensis, assembly GCF_000817695.3. NCBI lineage: Eukaryota > Viridiplantae > Streptophyta > Magnoliopsida > Fabales > Fabaceae > Arachis > Arachis duranensis. Next base: position 108,479,277 of record NC_029777.3, read on the forward strand.
GTTTAAACCGGTTACCTCAAGTACTTCTTGGTTGTCTTCTGTTTTTGCTACTGAGGGTTCTTGGAGGGTTTCTTGAATCAGGCTTCTGTTGTTCCCTCCTGGTTTGGTACTTGCTAACTTGGACAGGGCGTCTGCTCTGCTGTTTAAGTCCCGAGTTATGTGTTTAACCTCGGTTTCTGCAAAATGCCCGAGGTGTTCCAGAGTTTTGTCCAAGTACCTCTTCATGTTTGGGTCCTTTGCCTGATATTCTCCACTTATCTGGGAGGTCACCACCTGTGAGTCGCTGTATATCATCACCTTTGTAGCACCGACTTCTTCTGCCAACTTTAGTCCGGCGATCAAGGCTTCATATTCTGCCTGATTATTTGAAGCCGGAAATTCAAATTTTAAGGAAACCTCTATCTGGGTTCCTCTTTCATCTACCAATATTATACCTGCGCCGCTTCCCGTTTTGTTGGAGGATCCATCTACATGGAGTTCCCATGTAGTTGGTTTTTCCTCATGATCTCCTGCGTATTCTGCAACGAAGTCAGCGAGGCATTGAGCTTTGATCGCCGTCCGAGTTTCATATCTAAAGTCGAACTCGGAGAGCTCTATTGCCCATTGAACCATTCTCCCTGCAACATCCGTCTTTTGGAGGATTTGCTTCATGGGTTGGTTCGTACGGACTCTTATTGTGTGAGCTTGAAAGTAAGGCCGTAGCCTTCGTGAGGCTACTACTAAGGAGTAGGCAAATTTTTCTAGTTTGTGGTACCTTAGTTCTGGGCCTTGTAGAACTTTACTGATGAAGTAAACTGGATGTTGTCCGACCTCGTCTTCTTTTATCAGGGCTGATGAAATAGCCTTGTTCGCTACGGATAAGTACAGGACGAGGTCTTTCCCAGGTACTGGTCGGGTTAGGATAGGAGGTTGGCTTAAAAACTTTTTGAACTCCTGGAACGCCTCCTCGCATTCAGGAGTCCATTCGAACTGGCGTCCCTTTTTTAATAAAGAAAATAGTGGAAGGGATTTTAGTGCCGATCCTGCCAAAAATCTAGAGAGGGCTGCAAGTCCGCCATTGAGCTGCTGGACTTCTCTCAAACAAGTCGGACTTTTCATTTCTAGGATGGCTCTACACTTGTCGGGATTGGCTTCAATCCCTCTTTGTGTTAGCATAAACCCTAGAAACTTCCCTGCCTCTACCGCGAAGGCACACTTTGCGGGATTTAATCTCATCCCATGCAGCCTTATGGTATCAAAGACTTGCGAGAGATCTGACAAGAGGTCGACTTCCTTCTTGGTTTTTACCAGTATGTCGTCAACGTATACTTCCATTAGGGTCCCTAGGTGAGGGAAAAACACTTTATTCATAAACCTTTGATATGTGGCTCCTGCATTCTTCAATCCGAATGGCATGACCACGTAGCAGAAGTTAGCTCTGGGTGTGATGAATGATGTTTTCTCCTGATCTGGCTCATACATCGGGATTTGATTATATCCCGATTAGGCGTCCATAAACGATAAGTATTGGTACCCCGAGCTGGAATCCACTAGGGTATCAATACTTGGTAGGGGATAAGGGTCCTTGGGACATGCCTTATTTAAGTCGGTATAGTCGACACACATTCTCCATTTGCCATTCTGTTTTTTGACCAGCACTACATTGGCTAGCCATGTTGGGTACTTGACTTCTCTGAT
>NC_029777.3:108481083-108489864 GCF_000817695.3 Arachis duranensis
ACCGAGAGCTTGTGGGACATGAGCTCGGGGTCAATCCCAGGCATGTCAGAGGCCTTCCAAGCGAAGAGGTCGGAATTGTCTCTTAGGAGTTTAGCCAACCCTTGTTTTAGAGTTTCCCCTAGGTTGGCTCCTATATAAATGTTTTTCCCTTCCTCTTTACCGACCTGTATCTCCTCGGTTTTTCCTCCCGGTTGTGGTCGCAGCTCTTCTCTGGCCCTTGTGCCACCGAGCTCTATTGTGTGAACTTCTCTGCCCTTCCATCTCAGATTTAGGCTTTCATTGTAGCATTTTCTCGCCAATTTTTGGTCTCCCCTTACCGTTGCTATCCCCGCTGAAGTCGGGAATTTCATGCAGAGGTGGGGAGTGGATACCACTGCTCCGAGCCGATTAAGGGTAACTCTGCCGATTAAAGCATTATATGCTGACCCCACGTCAATGACTATGAAGTCTATACTCAGAGTCTTTGATTTTTTCCCTTTTCCAAAGGTGGTGTGGAGGGGCAAAAATCCTAGTGGTTTTGTTGGCGTGTCCCCTAATCCGTATAGGGTGTCGGGGTAGGCTCTTAATTCTTTCTCATCTAACCCTAGCTTGTCGAAAGCAGGCTTGAAAAGAATGTTCGCCGAGCTTCCTTGGTCTACTAGGGTTCTGTGGAGATGGGCATTTGCTAGGATCATAGTTATTACCACTGGATCGTCGTGTCCAGGGATTATTCCTTGCCCATCTTCTTTTGTGAATGAAATGGTAGGAAGGTCGGGTGACTCCTCCCCGACCTGGTAGACTCTTTTGAGATGTCTTTTGCGAGAGGATTTGGTAAGTCCCCCTCCCGCAAACCCTCTTGAGATCATATGGATATGCCTCTCTGGAGTCTGCGGTGGTGGGTCTCTTCTATCCATATCATCTCGCTTTCTCTTTCTATGACTGTCCGACCTTTCTATGAGATATCTATCAAGGCGACCTTCTCTAGCCAGCTTTTCTATCACATTCTTGAGGTCGTAGCAGTCGTTTGTGGAGTGACCATATATTTAATGGTACTCGCAGTAATCGCTGTGGCTTCCCCCTTTTTTATTTTTAATGGGTCTAGGAGGTGGCAGTCTCTCAGTGTTGCAGATCTCTCTGTATACATCCACTATGGAGACTTTGAGAGGAGTATAATAGTGATATTTTCTTGGCCTTTCGATACCGAGTTCTTCCTTTTTCTTGGTTTCCCTCTCCCTCTCTTTTGTTGAGGGAAGGGGCCCAGGTCGCCAACTCAGGTCTCTTAACTTGGCATTTTCCTCCATATTGATGTACTTTTCAGCTCTTTCCTGTACATCACTTAGAGAAACGGGATGTCTTTTAGATATGGACTGCGAGAAGGGACCTTCTCTAAGTCCATTGACTAATCCCATTATGACTGCCTCTGTGGGCAGGTCTTGAATCTCCAAACATGCTTTGTTGAACCTTTCCATATAGGGTCGTAAAGATTCTCCGACCTCCTGTTTTATTCCCAGGAGGCTCGGTGCATGTTTAACTTTGTCTTTCTGGATTGAGAACCTCATCAAAAACTTCCTTGAGAGGTCTTCAAAGCTAGTAACCGACCTCGGGGGGAGGCTATCGAACCACTTCATCGCTGCTTTCGATAGAGTGGTCGGGAAGGCTTTGCATCGCGTAGCGTTAGAAGCATCAGCTAGGTACATCCGACTTTTGAAGTTGCTCAGGTGATGCTTTGGATCCGTGGTTCCGTCGTAGAGGTCCATATCAGGGATTTTGAAGTTCCTCGGAACTTTAGCCCTCATTATGTCCTCGCTAAAGGGATCCTCCCCACCTAAGGGTGGCTCTTCTTGTTCGTCACGGGAGTTGCGGCTTTTGAGGGAGGATTCCAACTTTAAGAGTTTTCTTTCTAACTTTTTTCGTCGTTCCATCTCCTCTTTTAGGCTCTTTTCAGTTTCCTTTTGCCGCTCTCGCTCCTGCTCTAATTGCTCCAGGCGGCTGTAGACTAATCCCATGAGTTCAGCTACATGGGGTGGTCCTCCTTTTTCTGACTCGCACCCTTCTGAGGAGTTTACCTTTGGATTTTTTACTCCTGAGGTGCCTTCCCTGTGTTGGTTATCGATTTCCTGGTGGAGGGTGAAATCCACATCGTTATTGCCTGTGTCCAGATTTTCTTGTTCAGAATCTGTCTCCACATGGCCTTCTTCGTGGGATCTGTCCGCCATCGATGAATGATCTCTCGGGTCCCCGGCAACGGCGCCAATGTTACGGTGGGTAACCGGAGATTAATAGAATAGATGGCGCTAGTTGGCCCAATCGTCCGCGGATGGTAGTCTCCAAGCTGGTTTGCACGCTGGAGCCTCCTTCCGGCTTGTATACGTGAGTGAATGGGGGGTGGTACCTGCAAAGACACTCCGATGCCTAAGTTAGCAAGGGTGTTAGCAGGTCTAGAGAGTATTGGGCTTAGAGATACCTGAGGGGTGTCACTGTATTTATAGTGGTGAGCCAATAACCACCGTTGGAGTAGTGCCGTATCTTTTGGGTGTTAACCGTCCCTCTATCTTTGGGAGGTTAAGATATGGCTTGATGAAGCGGTTAGAGAGATTTTAGGGGCGGTTGCTCATTTGAATGAGTGTGTATCCGCCAGCTAATCTCATGTCCGACTTCTTTAGAGTAAGTCGTATTTAACACCGACTTCTTAGTATGAAGGTCGGTGCTTAGCAAGGCTCAGTTCTTCGGATTAGGCCTTTTTATTTGGACCTGGGCCTTTATTATTGGGCCAAACAAAATATATATACAATTTAAAATTTAAAATATTTTATTTTTAAGTTTTTTATTTTTAATAATATGTTAGTTTTCAGAAAGTACTGTATTTTTTTTAATTTTTTGTATAGCCTATTAAAATTCGCAGTATAAATCTCATATTTGCAAAAGACATTAATGTCAAATTTTATAAACAATTGTGTTAGGGATATTATAAAAATAAAAAAAATGAACATTTAAAATCCATATAATTTTATTTTTATAGTTCACTAGTTTAAGAATTGGTTGTTAACAGTTAGCGATCGAAGTTGGTCGTTATTTTTTAATTAGCAACCAAGATTTTAACAATCACCAAAATTGATCGCTAAATCGATCACCATTCCAATAATTTTTTGCATGATACTTTTATAAAATAAACGCAATGTAATTGAATTTCTAAAGTTAATTAAAAGCGTAGGTGTCCCTTTACAAAGGAAACTTTATATTATCGCATAAAAGGGGGATTAGAGTGTAATTTACCCCAAAATTATGTCACAAACACAAATCAACAGTATATATCTAATCCAAAATATATTAATATATTTTTAACGTCGGTTTATAAATGTTATTAAATATAGTTAAAATATTATATTAAAAACTAATAATTCAGTGACAAATTTAAATCTTCGAAAAATATAGCAGCAAAAACATCCTAACAAATTTATAACAAATTTACAACAAATAAACAATAATTTACCAACGATTTACTAAAATCATTTGACGACGCTCAAATCAACGACGATTTTACAACTGTTGTAAAAAATTTAGTCACCGCTTAACCAACCATTAAGCTGTAAAAATAAGCGTCAAAAAATGTTTTGTTGTAATGATACTTATGATTTATAATTTTATTTGAATATAGACATATAGTTTCATACAGTTAGTTAATTGTATTACATTTGCATTAATACAAGATATTAAATTATCATAAAAAATCATTATATTTTTGCCAAAAGTAATTCATATGACATATGTATCACTTAGCTATGAAATTAATGGATTAATATAACATAATAGAATGAATTTTTAATGGTTATCAATGGGATGGAGATAAATTCCTCCTTCTCGACCTGAAGAAATTCACATAATTAATATTAGTTGAAGATATATGGCTAAGGAAACTTTTTATATATATAAAAAAATCTTACTGCCGGAGTTTGAATAGTACACGTTGATACAAAATCGGTTGAAAGAGATAATGTTTTGGATTTAAGAATATTTTGTGCTCTGTTAGTTATTATCTTATCTCAATGTTTTATTCCCAGCTGGAAGAGAAGAAAAAAATCGTTTTTTTTTTTTAATTTTTTCCCTATACATGAATATTAACTTTGACTTTTTTGGGGTTGCAACGTGAAAAACGTTTCGTATGGAGGTGTACTTAGTTGCTGTCATTGAGTTGGAACTTGGAACTAAACTTTAGACGTATATGTACCAAAAAAAAATTGAATTCTATTATTCTAATATTATTATATTTTAAAACATTTATTTTCAGTAGTCAAAAAACAAAATAGTAAAACATGTCCAAAAAAAAAAATTACAAAATACAAAATGTTCTAGCTAGCATGCATGAGCTAGTTTGAGGAATACTATTTCACGTCAATATACAAATAAACCCTAAATTAACCTAATATTTTCTATGTATTAAGTTACTTTATAACTTTTATAGTTTGAAGCTCAATACTTAAATTCTTCATGATCAATAATGATAATTTTTTATACTATTAGTTAAAATAAAAGATATAAAACTTTCTCCATCATGTACACTTTTAGAAACCAAAATCTTGATTAGATGTGTAAGGGATCCAATTAACTAATAATTAATTAGTATTCTAATTGTACAATGCTATATAAAATAGGCAGCTACTTTGAGTTGATCGAGTAGTCAATTTATTCTTTTTGGGAGTTTAAATTTTACTTTGTGTATGCAGTAATTTATTGACCAACGACAAACTCTTAAATATAGCTCAAATTTACGATAAATTAGTTATTGATCGATTGAAAACAAAAAAATATATAATAAGACACATTATTTAATTTATGTAGCTGACCCATAGAAGTTGTTATTTATAGTCCCGTTACGTTTCTAGTTATTAATTAAGGTCATTGTCATGCTTTAACTTATAATTATAAATATATATGTATATAATTAACTTGGGTTGATTGAGTGGTCAGCTCACTCGTTCATTTAAGCAAATGTCGGGGGTTTAAATTCTTTTTTGTGCATGCAGCAACCCATTGGCCAACGACAGACCATTAAATAAAGCTCAGATTTGCGACGAATTAGTCTTTAATCTATTGAGTTGGGAAATACCGTAAAAAACCAATAAATAAATAAATAAATATGTATATTTATAAAGTTCATGGTGGACTTTACTTGTACTTGCGAGGCGTGTTCACCATTAAGTCTACAAGTCTAGTATCTATGGGTATGTAGATACAAAATGTTCTCTTTGCATATCAAGAAACTCTGATTAGTAAATTAGGATAAGGGTCTTCTTCTGGTGTAGTAGAAGCTAGCAGATAAAACATGACAAAGTCATTTTTTGACATTTGTATAAAACCATGGAATAATACCTGAATCTCCATTAGTGGCACATTATGAATTTTGCAAATGTGGGCTAAAGTTGTATGTAAATTACCATTCATATACATTAATCCATTGTTGTGTTGATGAGTGTATCTACAAATTTAATAAATTATGATTATTATTGATTTTTTTATGAAATTATTACAAAACCCTTTTTGATGATTTGCATCGTCTCATGCAATAATTTTGAAATTCTATCATTCAAAAATACAATTTTTTTTATTATTGTTAAATAATAAATTTATATATTTTCATTATATTCTTTGAAAGTTATATCAATCATTGTTAGTAAATTTTTTTTTTGGTCACTAATCATTGTTAGTAATTGAATACAATAACAACTACTCTATATGAGAATAAATATCTCTCTAAAAGTCAATATCAAATCTAATGATATCTTAAAATAATAAAGTTTTATATTCAAGTGATTTAATCAATTAAATACAATCAAGTTTTTTAGATTTACGTACTTTTTTTTTTAATTTACGCAAATACATTCTTCATCATCATTGATATTACATCTTTTTTTTCTTTCTTTTTTATTATTTTTCTTTTTTGTTACCATCATCACTAACACCACGTCACCACCTCCTTCTGTTCCTCTTTCTCCTTCTTTTCTCATTAGAATTTATTCTTCTCATTCCTTTTCATCATTCTCCTCCATTATATCATCATCATGCATGATTATCATCGTTATGGTCATTGCCATCTTCTTTTAATACGTATCGTCATTATCATTATCGTCATTATTATCGTTATCATCGAATTTTTGCCATATTAATGACATTGTCTGATCCAAAATTGATTTGATAGTGTTCTTGTTTAAAATTGACTTGGTTTGTACTTGTTTTGAAACAAATTTGTTTGTGTATCGTCGTCATTAAGTAATTTCGATTCATTTGAAATTTAATTTTCGGTTCATTCCGGGTGTAAATAAGGTGCACTTTCATTCAATTTTATTTGTGTGCTTGTTTTTTAACGCAATCATTAACTAATTTCAATTCATTCTGGATTTAAATAATGTGTACTTGGTTGGTGTTTGTTTTGAAACGAATTTGTTTGTATATCTCATCATTAAGTAATTTCGGTTCATTCAAAATTTAATTTTTGATTCATATGGATGTAAATAAGGCGCACTTCTGATGATTATATTTTCGAACTGAGTTTATGTCTCGCAGTCATTATATAATTTTTGTTCATTTCTGAGTAAATTAATGTGCATTTGGTTTCATTGTTCTGCACAATTCAAAATTCTTCCTCTTCACTTTCTACTGCTTCTTCTTCTTCTTCTTTTTCAGTTTTTCTTCTTCATCTTCCTCTTATTTCACTCGTTTTAGAGGAATAAAACCGAGAAAAAGAAAAAAAAAGAAACAAGAATAAAAAACTCCTCAAAACTCCTCGTCATGTTCTTCTTCTTCTTCTTGTCTTGTTTATATTCTCCTTCTTAATTTTCCTTCTCATAATTCTTCTTATTTTACCCTCTTAACAATAATAAAAAATGAAAAAATTAAACAAAGAAGAAGAAACTAATAATGCTGCAAAATCACTTGATGGATTTGGATGTATTTTTATTCATAATTCAATTTTGTCTGTGTGCTTGCTTTCGAACGCAATCATTAAGTAATTTCGGTTCATTTTGGATTTAAATAAGGTGCACTTGATTTGTGCTTGTTTTGAAACGAATTTGTTTGTATATCGTCATCATTAAGTAATTTTGATTCATTCGGAATTTAATTTTCGGTTCATTTTGGATGTAAATAAGGTGCACTTATGATAATTATGTTTTTGAATTGAGTTTTTATCTCACAATCATTATATAATTTCAGTTTATTTCTGAGTGAATTAAGATGCATTTGATCTTGTTATTCTGCATAATTCAAAATCTCCATCCTCACTTTCTACTGCTTCTTCTTTTTCTTCTTCATCTTCTTTTTATTTTATTTTGTTATAATTCTTCTTGTTTCACTCTTTTGAGAGGAATAAAACAAAAAAAAGAGAAGAAAAATAAAACAAAAAAAGAAAAAATACATAACGTTACAAAATTACTAAGGAGAGGAGGAGGAAAAGAAAAAAAAGCATAGCAACAACAGAAGCAACAAAAGAATGACGATGAGAAAAAACACGCGAAGAAAAAGAAAAAAAAAAGAAGAAAAAGGAGGAGGAAGAGAAAGAGAAACCCGAAGAAGAAGATGATGACGACGTAAAACCCCGCGTGTGAACGTTAATGACTTGATTGGAAGAATGAGATGTGTGTATAATCACACTTTTTTTAATAAAAATAATTTTTGTTATTGTTTGATTAACTTAATTAGATTTGGATGACAATAATATTTAAATATATAACAAATCTGATCTTAAAACACCAAACATGTATGATTATGATTTAAGAAGCAGCACGATATTATTATTGGAAAAATAATATTTATACCATTTTTTGTGTACACTCATTTTTATTGCTCTTTCAAATATTATATTTTTATAAGATAAAAATAATTTTTATTTGCTCTCCGTCCTTATTACTAACCAAAAGAATAAAAATATACACATACACAGTGGATATAATATTCCGATTTATAAGAATTTTTATGTCGTTTGAAGAAAATTAGTTTTCTGTTCCAAATGATTCTCATAGAAATGGCAGAGAAGAGAGCGCTATATAAATCTACATATAATAATGACCTAAGATAAAGAGAGATCAAAGGGACAGATTTTCCATGGCAATTAACATGTCAGCAGACAATAGCTTATTAATTGCACATGAATTTAGTTATCATCATTTATAGATTGAACTTTGATATCATACTTAGCTTGAAATAAAAGAAATAAATGAAAAATAAGCCATCATCATGGAACATATATAATATAGAAAATGTTGTGAACACGTGCAACATTAATTTGGAACCGCATTATTGAAACTTGAAAGGATTGTATGTGTCATTGTACATTGATCCTATACCAAATAAATACCATTACTCTAGTTTAGTATAAATTAAACTATTTTCTTATGCTATTTTTAAAAAAGAGACTGCAACTGAGAAATAAAAATTAGAAGATAAAAAAAATTAAGAAATTAAAACATCTCAGTCTCTCAATTTTAGATTTAATATAAAAGACAAACATTAGCTTAATATATTATTGTACATATACTGTATTTATTTACAGAGATAGAATACCGAAACACGAATATAAAGACACAAAATTATATTTGACAGAAGAAACATTGATAAAAACAATGTATTCAAAGACATTAAATTAGTGTATTTTGTATCTATTCAAATATAAAAAATATAAAAATACTAACAAAAGATATAATTTATTTTTTATTTTATTATTTTTATTAGTTTTTTTATAATTATATTTTTTATTATTATATTTTTCGTCTATAATTTTTTAAATAAAAATATAAATAAATTAAATTTTTA
>NC_029777.3:108490283-108490615 GCF_000817695.3 Arachis duranensis
AAAGAAAAGATAAAACAAATATTTTTTTATATCATAAAAATATATACAAAGAAGTGTATATAAAAATAGTATAAATGTCATTTTTTATTCCCCTACACAAGTCTCCTTTCTTTAATTATTTCATTTGATATAAAATCATTTATGTATTTTTTTATTTGGCAATATTTGAATCTTTTAAAGATAACATTTATATTATATAGTGTTAGATTTTATATATATTTTTGGCAAAAATAGTTATTAAAATTCGATTTAATCTTTATATTATTGTATGAAAGATAAATTTTATTTTTTTTACTAAAACATCCATAAGATATTATTTATCAATAGTATCA
>NC_029777.3:108490650-108521877 GCF_000817695.3 Arachis duranensis
AAATAACTTCTTAATTCTTTTAGTACTTTTGAAAACATACAACTACACATTTAATCATGTAAGCATTCTTGTGATATATGAACTAGTTTTTCTTAACAGCACGTTTGGGTTTTTAAGTAGAAGTACCAAAATACTAACATACATAAGTTTATTTAGAAAATTAAAGAGATGCACACAAATTAATTAAACAACAACTATGTGAGATATATATATAAAAAAAATTAACTACTACATCGGTCTTCATATAAAATATATATTAAAGGTACAAATTTTATTTTATTTTTTAATTTTTTTTATTATAAGTTCTTGGAGAACCCCACGTTCGTTCTTCACTCTGAAAAAACGCGCATGCCTAAGCCCCTCTCAATGATTATATTTTCCAACTCCTAACTACACATCACTGTCACCATTAATTAATAGACCCTAAATTAATCACACTTAGTACCAATCAAATGATTATACTTAGACCCTTTCTCGTTACAAGTTTAATACAGGTCTAAAAGATCATTAATGGTTTATATTAGTAGTATTATTCTAAATTATCATGCCCATGAAATATGTGGTCCCATATATTAGTTGTCACGTTTACCTTTTCTTGGCCCCCACAGTAGACTCCCCTGAGTTCAGTTACAGAGAACTCGGACTTATATATATATCAAGGACAATAATTACTATTTAAATATTAATAGATATTTTTATTATTTAAACAAATAAAGTCAATGCTAGCAATAACATATTTCTTGAGATTTGGGTATAAAATGTGCTTATGCTTCATAGCTTCTCATCAATTTTCAGTGTCATTAGACCAAACAAAAACATCCCTATATCTTTTTTTTTTAGTATATAGAATAATAGAATATGGAATTTCTAGGAGCATTCCCTAATAATATAGAATTGGATTGCTTCAAAATGTTTTCTAATGAAAAAGAGCATGATTTCACTTACACTACTACTACTACTTCACAATTGTTTCTAGATCAAAGTTCATCACTTTTAGGAGAAGATGATGAATTGAATTTTGGATTAGTACAATCCACACTTTCCTCCAATTTTATTAGTGATGAAAATGAGCATTATTTGTTTCATTCTTTAGATGCTAATCCCAACACAAAAATGTTGCATTATAAGTCACAAGAAGAGAGTAGTTACAATAGCGGCGGTTTCAGTGGTGGTGACACTACTTTCTTCAATGCCAACATGGATCTTACAACAAACTACTACTATTCTAGTAATTACCATGATGATAATGTGCTAGCAAATGATGTTTCTATATCCATGGAGTTATTGGAAAATTATGATCATTATCAATGTCATCAAATGGAACATGTTGATGTTGTTCCAAACAATAAGCAGTTGGAGCTCAAGAGGAAGATTGTTGAAGTACCAGAATTTGATGTGTCTGCTGAAAACAATACAAGTAACGGATCTAAGAATCAAAAGAAAAAACATTTCGTCGCGAAAGATGTAAGTTTTATTTATTTATTTTTTTGTCGTCTTACAAAAGTACAAATAAATAATTTTCGTCTATTGGCATCTGTTGATTTGACTGAATATGTATTATACTATTATTCAGTCAAGTTGACAATTATCAGTAGATGGTAAAAAAATCCGGGATAATTGAAAAAAGTTTGTAATATTTTATTTCACATTCAGGAGCAAGATTGCATGAAAAATGAAAGGTGTAGGAAGAGAAAAGTTGTTAGAAATGGGAATGAAGGAGAAGAGAGAAATAATAATGTAGGGTTAGATGGACAGAGCTCAAGTAGTAACATTAACATATGTGAGGATGACAATGCTTCTGAAGAAAACAATGGAGGGGTAACTTCGGTATCTCACTCAAATGGGAAAACAAGAACCATTAGAGGAACAGCAGCAGATCCCCAGAGTCTCTATGCAAGGGTAATTTAAATAAAGTGGAAACTTAGATGAAGTCGACTTCATGTGAAGTTGATACTTGAGAGTTGTTAGATAATTTGACTTATTTGACTAAATTTTCATTCAACGGCTCATAGATATCAATTTTATGTGAAGTCGACTTCACCTAAGTTTTTACCTTTAAATAATTATTTCTAAATTGAAATGCACATTAATTAATTTTATATTAATAATTTATTGTCTTTGATATCTTTTATTTGTTACTTGCTATTATTATTAATTTTGTATTCAATTTTAGTTATTGCAATTCTATATAATATAATTTATATACAGTAGTTAACCCTCTTTTTGATGAAATATTGCAGAAAAGAAGAGAGAGGATAAATGCGCGGTTAAGAATTTTGCAGGGTCTTGTTCCAAATGGAACAAAGGTAAATTTTGTGAAGGACAATTGTTGTTTGAAAAAAAAAAAACTTTTTATCGGATAATAAGATAGAATTTAAATTTTAATGTTTTTTCCGTGTAAAATAAATTTATAGTGTCTAATTAATTAGTAATGCTATATTAGTAAAAATAATAATTTTTTTATATAAATAATCATCTAAAAAAATGAATATAAATACAAGACAATGTAAAACGCTTTACAGTATTAGTACGATTAATGATAATATTTTGACATCATAATAATTTCACTAACATAACTTTATGGTAATTTTTGTTTACGCAGGTTGATATAAGTACAATGCTTGAAGAGGCAGTTAATTACGTGAAATTTTTGCAGCTCCAAATCAAGGTACTAAATAAAGATATATAATAAAACATAGATCAAGTAATTATGTTTACATAATAAAATCAAACACAATATATATCTGAAAAAAGAACTTGCGTGATTGTTTTGCAGCTTTTAAGCTCTGATGATCTATGGATGTATGCTCCTCTTGCTTATAATGGACTTGACATTGGACTCAAACTCAATAACCTCAAGAATTTTTCATCATCACCATGATATTAAAAAATAATTGCATAGAAAACTATATAGAAAAATTGAGCAATATATATGTATCTATGTGTTACAAATTAAATTTGTTATTGTTAACTACTTTAATTTGAATAAAATAGCAATTTGATGCTCCAAGAGTGTCATTGCATTTTCATTAATCACGTGCCATCACGTTGTTGCAAAAAGCATAATTAATGAGAGGTGGAAACTCAGGTGCTGATGTGCAGTCGACTCTACGTGAAGTTGATAATTGAGAGTCATTAGATGATTTGATTGATTTGACTAAATTTTTATATAATGGCTTTCAATTATCAACTTTACGTGAAGTCGACTGTAACTAAATTTTCAACTTAATGAGCTCAAATTCTAGATTACTTCGGAAAATTATCTATGACGTTAGAGTCTTCATATATGATAACTTGTTAAGTATGTAATTAAGGTCGCATATAGGAGATAGCAATTGACTTACATACATGGTCTCTACAAACTTTTAATTCCTTTTTTTTTCATTTTTCAAATTTAATAAATATATTAAAAACCAATTTAAATATCTCTCTCTGTATTATCGATACAAAGTTTACAACAAAAAGCAAATTAAAGACACCTAATTCTTTACAGAAAAATACACCACAAACATATCACCCTTGGCTAAAACTAAAGAGACCGATCATAATTAATTTTAATCCAAAAAATTTGTAAAGAGTCTGCAATATCCTGCACACCATTTATTTTTCCAATTTTTTTACTAATTAAATAGGAGTTATTCAAGTTTTTCTACACATCCTTTAGAAGATCAAGTGTGTTACGGTACTCTATTTTTGGTGGAATACGGTTAGAATTTGGGGCTTGTTGAATTAGGAGGAATAATTTGAGAATTAAAAAAGAAAATTAAAATTTAAATATTTTTGTCGGTCAAATTGAATTTTATTATTATAAAGTAGTTTTAATTTTTTTATGATTATAAGAAAAATCTATTTAATAAACTTTTGAAAGAGTAAAATTTTAAAATGATTCTTGAATGCATGCATGCATAAATCAAAATTATGACAGTATATATGCATGTATAAATCGAAATAGGCGAATTAGATTTATATAGAAAACAAATTAGTCTGACTCATTCAATTTACATAGAGAAGTGATTAGAAAAATCTATATAATGTTTTTTTATTTGGATAAATTGTATAATATTAAATTGGGTTTAGTTTAATTGTGTCTTTTACCCTCATAATAACATAGTTTCATCCAAAAACTTGTTAATGCTTACATCCTCATCACCCATTCCCTTTAATATTAGGTGCAAGAAGATGTTAAATTGGTAATTGGCATAATGTTCTTCTTTAAATGCATAACAAATGTTTATTGTAACATTACTCTAATTTTTTTTATTATTTCCAAAAATATTATTTAATTAAAAAAAGAGAAGTTTTCTCTCACACAAAAAAAAAAACACCAAATCTCTAACATTGTCAGCCTTATACTAAAAAAAATCAGATGTAATTTACAAAAACAGGCGTATAAACTTAAATCCAATAATTAAATGAATATGCAGCGACTAATTTACAGAAATTATTGTGTGTACTACTACGTGCAAAAATAATTTTTTCTTTCTTTTTTGGTTCATATTTGCTGTTTCGTGTCAAATAAGATCTCTCTTTTATAATCTAACCCTAATTTAACCATTTCACTCTCAGCAAAGAAAAACCATAAACTTAGATATGTACCAACTTTAATTAACCTTTTTTTTTTCACATAAAAAGGGATCCCGAAAATCCAACAATATTATTCTAATGATTTCTATGAAATTCTATTACTCTAACCATGTTTTATTAGGGCACCATGCAAGTCAACTTAGTACTAAGCTTGAATGTAGAGCCTTCACACATAACGATTACAGTGTGTATTACTGTCGATATGCATATCCATCATTATAAACTAAAAATAATAAGAATAAGAATATATCTCCATATAATATATCAGTTCCATAAGCCTATAAGGAAGGAAGAATAAGTCACTCATCGTTCTATCGGAATGATCTGGCCAGATTCTCCTATGAAATGCCTCGCGAGCAAAGATTGTGATATCAATATTAATGATTATTTATGGGTAGATGGACAGTGGAGGTTAGAGAGATGTTGCACCCCATAACTAATTCGGTTAAGCAAAAAATTATGTCCTATAATCCCAATGTTCAAGCAGGAAAGTGGGTTGGTTGGAGGTAAATGTCAGCTTCTTCCAATATTTATTCCTTAAAAAACGGTTATTTATAATTCTATAAGCATAAATTTAGTTGAAAGGAGTATGGTAGTTGGCTTTGGTTATGGAAAGCTCAAGTCCCAGAAAAGAATGAACTTTTTTTTTTTTTGGTTATGTATGCATGATGCTATCCCCACTGTTGTATTTAATTTCTTTATCATAAAGGCATGAGAGATTCTCGTTTGTGTCCTTGATGTCGCATTGAATATGAATTTGTTTTTCATTCTATGCATGAGTGTCCTAGATGTTATCTAGCGAAAGCTGAATTTGGAGATAAATGGACAGAATTTTGAGACATAGTTGGAAAGGGTATAAATTCTAATAATTTTCTCTTTTTCGTCACTATTTGATGAATTTGGAGAGATCGTAATAATGATGTTTTTAACTTGATTGACTTGTGGAATATTGAGAAGGTTATAACTTTTATTTAGGCTTCACAGTCTAATTTTTACAAGATTTTTTTCTTGTAACATGTTTTTACTTCTTCTTTTATGTTACTTTTTTTATTTTCTCCTTTTTTTTTTCGATTAGAGTGAATTGTGATACTAGTGTATTTGGTAAAACTACTGATTTTGGGTATGTTTTACGTAATTTTATGAGCTCTTGTCTGCATAATTGTGTTGGCTCTCTATCTCCTGTATCTATTATTAGAAACAAATTGTTTGTAATATGAAAAAATTTACTTTTTACGTGAAAAAATAGTTTTAAAGATGTTATTTATAAGATAGATTGTTTGAAGACTTTTTATTCTTATCAATAAAAAAAATAATCGAATTCAAAGTCCTAATTATAATTTGGTGTCTAAAGTCATTGAAGTCTTTAGTTGAAATTAGAAGGTTAAAATTAATTTTATTCAAAAAAATGCCAATCATGTTGCTTATACTTTAACAAAATTTGTACCATTTAATAATATTTATCAGTTAGAGTGAGAAAAATCTTTAAAAAGTTTGCCGCTATAATTATAATGAGACTATATCTTTAGCTCTTGAAAGTTATTTTTTTTTATTCCTGGTATTTTTTTTCCTTCTTTTAATCTCCTGTTAAAAAAAAAACGAAATTTTGGAGGTTTTTTTGTTTACAAAAATAAACATGAAAAAAGGTAATTATTGGCTAAAATAAGAAGTAAAAGAGAGAAAAAAAAAAAAAGAGAGAGAGAAAGAAAGAGGAAGTGCTGAGTAACCCTTGTCTCATTTCTCAAATGTCAAGTCTCAACCGCCTCTGTCACAGGATGAGGTCGTCACCAAGCGGAGGAACAAAGATGAGGTTCGAACCGTGTTTGAGTGCTACCGTCGCATCAAGCTCTTCTTGTCAAAGAAGGAGAGTGCTTTCATCCATGACATTGAACAGAGCTTCTTCGCTCTCATCAATGCTTCCAGAGGTAAACACTACTAAACAACACTTCATAGTTCATTCTCTATCTTTTTGGAGTGTATAAATTTGAAATCAAGGCTAATGAATTTGATTTGTTGAATGCGATGTTGTAATGTGATTGATTGTGACGCAATTCTGGCTTGTGCATAGAATTTGCCTGCTTTGTTGTTGTTTGCATTTACCCTAAGATGTTGTCTCAGTCTCTGTAACTGCCTATATTGTGCTAACTTAAAACTCTATCTTTGGAGAGAGTGTTGTTTTAAGAGTGGTGATTTTGTTTATTTTTCATGCTTGGAATGGTAATTAATTAAGAATTGGATTCGGTTCGATTCCATTTTTGTTGTGTCATATCTCCTGTGTTTTAGAAATCTTGTTGTTGCTGCTTTTGGCGGGATTCGTGAATCATTTCATTCCAAATGCTCTTTTGGATTGTAGAGATATATGTATTCCGAAGATCTGTTCAGTTTTGACAAACCTTTGATGTATATGGCATACAAAAGTATCAAGTAGGACTTTGCAATTATAGGCCATTTTGTTTTTAATTTTTTTTTGTTGGTTTGTTTGAGGTAACATTTATGTTCCCCGTTGACGGCGTTTTGATGAATGAAAATAAGGATAGATATGTGCTATTGGTGACATAATGTTGACGTTATCGTGCCGTTAACTAACGCTTTGCCGTTTTGTTAACGTTATCTATGAGATATTCTTTCGGAAATTTCTCCTTCTACTTAGAATGGTTTGTGGGATTCACATGTCTATAGATTCATAGGAATGATTTCTAGAAAAGCAATAGATAAATTACATGAATAATTCAAAATTGTTAGGCAATATGTGTTATGACTCTGTATATGGTTTTTGGTTAATGTTCAATACTGTTGGGTTTATTCTTTTTACAGATAAAAAGTATTGGATCTGTTCTTGATTAGAATCCTTGGAAAATCCTTTTGTTCCCCTTCCAGATGATGTAAGATGATGAAACCACAACAATGAAAACTCATTCTCAAACAATATCCAATTTTATAGAATCACAATCAGGATATATTTGCTTTAATACCAA
Source organism: Arachis duranensis (assembly GCF_000817695.3). Taxonomy (NCBI): domain Eukaryota; kingdom Viridiplantae; phylum Streptophyta; class Magnoliopsida; order Fabales; family Fabaceae; genus Arachis; species Arachis duranensis. The sequence goes on from NC_029777.3 coordinate 108,498,207, forward strand.
TAGTTGGAATTCTATATTCATATTCGGAATTTATAAAACAAGGAGAAATGTCTGGGTAGGCAGTGCCTCCTAGATCATTTATTAGACTTACCTTTTAACGTTTGACCTGTATAATACAAGTGAAGCTTGAAAGGATTTATCCGTTTTATATTAAAAAATTGGGGGAATGGTCCAATTGGCTGATAAAACTTAATTTCAAAACCTCTATTTGAATTCCTACTGGAAATGGAAAAAGAAAAAGAAATCGCTTCCTGAGGATTTTCCGGAGATAGGGGAAGAGGGTATCTTTGACCATTACTAAACGCTTGTTTGATTCCTGTTGCAAATGTGAAAGTTCATTTCAAGGTACTTCCAATGAAATGAGCTCCTCTGGTCAAGCCGACTTTGTGTTTATATTTAATGCCGATGTGCATTAAGGTGAATAAAACTATTGGTTTCTTTGTCCTAAAGTTTCCTCTGGTTTTGTAAAAATTACATCAGTAATGTTTTTGCATTGCTGTATAAAAACCTCTTTCCAAGTATTCAATAGAGCAAACAGGTTCGCAGGCTAGTAACCGCCATACACTCTTCCTTGTACTCAATAGAGTATGAAACAAAAACACCGAGTACTCACTGTGTCTGAGTTGCTAATTAGTTCTAATCATGGATCCAATTCCAAAACCTCCAAAGAAGCGAAGGCCCTATGTGATTCATCTAGAATCGCCCCCGCCTTTGTCAGTAACGCCTGAAGCAACCCTATCACAACACTCTTCACTAACCCTACCTCCGTCGGTGATCCCACTATTTCCTTCAGAGGAGAATCTTGCGAATTGCCTTAACCAGGGTGAGATTAGAGACATGTTTGAATGTTATAAGCAAATGAAATTATGCTTGTTGAATAAAGAGGGTTCATTCATGGCTGACCTTGAACAGAGCTATCCTGCTCTGATATCTGCTGCCAAAGGTAACTATTGCGGTTATGGCTTATGAATTTGATCAACATGAATGATTTTCGTCGAATTTGATTTACTATGTTGATTGCGATCTTGTGTTGGATTTGATTGTGATGAAATTATGGAATTGTCATTAATTTTAGGGAAGGGGAACGTTGCCACAAATTCATTAGGGAACCTTTGTTTGAGAAGATTTTGACTTGAATTCACTGGTCTAGCCCAAAAAAAATGTTATTTTGTGACTGTCTTCTGCTGTGCGAGATTTAACTTCGTGTTTAACATATTTATTTGAAAAAAGTTCTTTTCTTTCTTGTTTAGAAAGATATATTATTAAGAATGGATTTTGCATTAAGAAATCTTATCCTTGCTGCTTTTGGTGGGATTTGTAGATCATTTCATTTCGGATGCTCTGTTGAGCCGTTAAGTTTTAATTATTTCAATTATGTTAAATTTTGCCAAGTCTCTATGATGTATTTTACAAAGAACAGTGTCAAATATACCGTTGTAGGATATTCTTAAATGCTTAAATGAATGTTTTGTTGAATGGAAATGCTTATATGTCATCTTTACTGAGATGTAGTTATGTGCTATAAATCACAAGATGGTAATGTTTTCTCATACATTAGTTTAAGTATTAATACTTGTTTGAGAGCTGCAATTCTTTTGGTTTGGGATTGTTGTATGTATACAGGTAATTTCCTTAATTTGTTATTTCAATATTTTCAAGAATGCACCTTTATAAATTGATTTAGCTGTAAATATGTGCTTTTTATAATGATTAACATGTACCAGGGTTATTGAATAGCAAGGTTTTAAAATTAAGTATTGGGTAAATACCCATGTGTAAACAAGCAAGTGCTGATATTGGACATGTGGCACACAAATGAGATCTATTTATTTGTACTATTCATTGGGAAACATATCTCTATTTTTATTTTTCCATTTCCATTTATAGAAAATTATTAAGTCTTTTCAAATATTAGACAATGATTTTGGTTGATACAGTTTTTGCAATAATTACAATATTACATTTACATAGTTGCTGTTGTGTTTTCTACTTTGGCCCATTGGAAATAGAGAAAACAACTATTTGCTGTTTTCTGATTTGCTCCTGATTGAGTACGTAAACTGCAAGTAATCAATGCTCTATTTCCAACAATTGAGTAAAGGATAGAAATTTTCCTGGTTGAAATTCTCTAGCCAATAATGAAACTTTTACATTGTGACAGGTTGTTTGAGTGGACAAAGAATCGCGGCTGATGTTATTCCTCGATATGCATTCCACTGTCCAACAGCTTTAGAAGCTGCTGCTAAAGTGGTTATCAATATGTATAACTGGAGTTCCACACTAATCAGTAGAGGAGAAGATGCTGATGGTGTTGCATTTGAAACTGCTAGAGCTTGTATTTTTGGCTTAGCTGATATTTGCTGTGCTGCTTCTTCAGTGGCACCAAAATCTGCTGTAATCAGAGGAATTTGCTCTGCAGTTTTTCAGAATGTGCTATCCTTTTTCATATCTTTACTTGAGGGAAAGGACGCCTTACAGGTGTTCGATAAGAGTTTCCTGAAAATGCAAGATTCCCCTGATGAATTTTCTAAGTTGAAGCAAAAAGTTTTAGATGAAGATGAGCCCTCATTGACTAAATTGTCAAAACTCCATGCAGTATGTTTATTTTGGATATTCTTCTCTTGCCCAAAAGACATGCTTGCAGCTTGTTTGGAGCTCTTAGGCTCTGCCACAAAGGAGGGTGCCTCTGAACAAGGACAATGTTTTCTGAGCCTGGTGACTAGAAATGTTTTGGTTGATGAAGCAGTTTGCTTTCTGGATAATGTTAATGGCGGATCTAAGCCAGGTACAGGTTCAACAGATTCAGCTATCCGCGAAAACGAGGTTGATGAGGAAATAATGACAGATGTCATCCGAGTTGCCGATGTTGATTCGTCTATTCCAAAGAGTTGCTTGCTCACACTGGTAATATTTCATATTAAAATGCAAGGCCCCTAATAAATTTTAAATGCAATTTCGTGCGTGTTATAATAATTTAGCGAGTGATGATTTCTCCCCCTCTGTTGTAGATGTGATTAAAGTGATTATATTTAAGCAGCATAAAAAATGATTCTCCTTAGTTCCTTGTTTTCTTCAAGGAAAACAATTAATTGATCTGTACTTTGTATGAGTTGTTATTGATCTTTTTGCTTGCACTGTTTTTTTCTATTTTTTAGAACTTACTAGCATCGTCATTGCTGGTGATATTGAAGGATGTCTGTTTAAGAACTTTTGCTTGAATCCATTTAACTGTAAGTTTCTAGTTCTGATTGCTTGTTACTTGTGATGCCTTTTCATTGCCTTTCTCCATACAGGTCCTCGACAAAGATCCCTCACTACAGAAATGGATGTCACGCAAATCTAAGAAGTTATTGGACTTGCCTACTACTGCTTCAATGGAAATTACAGCAGTACTTCTAGGAATTCTTGGAAAGTTTGTTCCACAAACTGATTTGGAAGACTACCAACCAGATAGTGATGAAGATAGATCTGATTCTTTGATTTACACAAATAGGAACTATGCGGTACCTAGGATTTCAGAGGAACGTGACAGTATTGGTGAAACATCTGGAAGAGGTAGCAAATTAAGAGTTAATGTTTGGGTCTTCTAATGATTGTTTTTAAATACTCTATCTTTCCCACCTAAATGCTTAAATGCTTATTATTAAAATTTTATTTGGTCTCAAATAAGTGTCAATTAGAGAAGTTAGACAATATCAATTAATTTTTCCTGTAATAACCCTATTAAAATGAAGGAGAGAGAATTAGCGGGAAGAGATAGTAAGTATAAGACAAGAGTAGTTTATAAGGGTGGTTTAGTACAATCAATTTAATATCATCTAAAATCAACAAGTTCTCAATTTTTCCGTAATCCATGCGCGTAATTAAAATGGACACTTATTTGAGACCAGAGTTAGTATTTGATAGCTAATTGCTTTGCAGTTTCTCTTGGCACCAACCCTGTATCAAAAGTAGGTTCGCATTTCGACAATGGAGCTTCAAGGCCCATGGGCATTGAGATGGGGGAGGGAGGGAGTATGTCCCATGCTAGATGTTCCACACCTAGGGATTCAGCAACCCATCAAATAACCTCATCTTCAATGAAGACACCATTTGGCTCTAGGAGTAATTCATTTGAAGGTATAAATGATTTACCAAATGTTGAGAAAAACCATGTTTCTAAATTTTAGTTCAATTCACCTCCATTGAGATGTTCTAGTGGAGTGTTAGAAGCATTATGATACCTCCTAATCACCATTTTATGTCATCAGCTGCTTCAACAAAAAGTCAAACTGTCTGGTGCCTTGATGGGGATCCTGCTGCCATGGATATTGTCTCTGCTTCAACAAGGCTCTGGGTTGGTTTTATACCACCTGACGTGCCTGAAAGCCATATTAGGTTTCAATCAGAAAGATATGGTCAAATTGAACGGTTTGTTTTCTTCCCCATGAAAGGTTTTGCCTTTGTTGAGTACAGAAGAATCATTGATGCAATCAAAGCTAGACACTATCTACCGGGAAACTTCCCGTGTCGTGTAAGATTCATCGATACAGGATTTGGAACTAGGGGTGCAATGAATGGTGTTGCCATTGGCTCTAGTTCTCATATCTATGTTGGAAATATTTCTTCTCAATGGGCCAAGGATGAGATCCTACATGAATCAAGAAAAGTAATCCATAAAGGTCCTCCTGCACTTATTGATCTCAGCTGTGAGTGTGCATTACTTATGGAATTTGAAACTCCTGAAGAAGCTACCTCTGTCATGTTGCATCTGAGACAGTTTCGAAGAGAAAGAAGCAACTATAACTTACATTTTGGCCCAGGAACAGTTAATGCTGGAATTGGGCACCCGTATATGGACGGTTCAAGGTCTGCATCTGCCCCTTCCCATCCTGACCTTAAAGTTAGCATCCCAACAAACATGTCACATGGTATTTCTGGATCACCTCATGCTCGAACGTTATCAGCTGGATCACCTCATGCTCGAACCTTACCCGTGAGCCCTGCTGACAGTTCTCGCACAAGGATGTCTCACTTGTCTTCGTTGCTAGCTTCATTGTGTACAAAATACAATATTAATCAAAACATAGGTCTCCATGATCACTATATGACTGGAACTGGTAACAGTTATGCTCCTTCGATGCGTGATGAAGATACAGCACCATCGAGTACTTTGTGGATAACTATTCCATGGAGTAGCTCTCAATTCCTCACAGATGATGAACTAATGACTATCTGCAATCTTGCTATTGGAGGCTCTGGCTCCATTTTGCGCTTGACACAGGCAAACATGCAGATGCCGTGTGGTTGGTTTGTTGAATGCAGTAATACTGATGGTGCAGTTTCTGTTCTAAAGAATCTTCGTAGTTGTCCAGGGTTGTTCTTCCAAGTAGAATTCAGGTGAGACAAGATTTCTTTAATTTTAGTCTACACTCAAACACAAGTATATTTAATGATTTACGTGGTTAGTTCATGTTTTTCATTCCCCTCCCCCCTCCTTTTCCCTCCAAACACAAAACAACAAATTCGTGAATGAGAAAGTTGATTTGTTAATAGTCTACAAGTACAGAGAAGGGTGTTTTAAGATATGAAACCATTCATGTGGTTTAAGTTTGCAGGAGGTTTGATTCAATAATAAAAACCACGCTCAAACCTTCATTACCATTAGTTAGATAGGATGTAGGAGTGTAATCCATGCCACCTTTGATTCTTCTACATCTAAGTTAAATATTGAATTTCACCAGAGTATGGCTCCATGACTCATGCTTAGATGGTCTGTTAGGAGATGGTGAAACCCATAATGAGGCTTCGCATAACAGTTTTTGCTCTTTAAAGAACCTTGACATATAAATAAAATAGAATATACATTCCAACATTAATTCTTGTATTATATGCATTCCCAAAAAAGTGTTATTCGGTGATGTGAAATAATTGTTTTACAGAAGTTGCTTGATCATGAACTCTGTTTCCATTAGTGACCAAGGGTTGTCATTTCTTTGACAGCTTTCAGTTCGTTTAAAATAAGCCCTCGGGATGGTTATGTACTTACTAACTTATGTGGTTATTGTTCTCTCGTTTTTATGAAGTAAATCTGGAAATCAGACTGCCGGACCTTCTTCAGCCAAACCAGAGGGCAACTCCATGGAACTAGTATCCCCCAGAACAAATTCCCAGAATCACAGTAGTGGAATACACCGTGCACCTCCACCCCAGTCGAACTGGCATTTTCCTGGTTCCAGTAACATGCCAGAAGTTGGAGCAAGGAAAACTGATGGTTATGATAATGTATCACTAGACACTCATCAAGGAGGTAATATTTTTATGCTGACTAAATCGTACTGGTTTTGCTTTTTCTGGAGATATTTTACACATATAAGTGCAAATACTGTATTCTGAATTGTGTTTTTTGAAAATTGGGTTATTTCTATACCAGCTAACATTCAACATATGTACTCTGGAACTCAAGGACCTTCCATTCCGCCACCACAACAAATTCAGTCAGCTCCCTTCATTCGCCCTGTTTATGCCCCTCCAAATGGTCCGTGGGATCCACGTGGAATAAATAATCCTTTACCTGCCAATCACTTCACGCCTGGAGTGATGCCTAATAATCATTTACCATTTATACCTGCTTCAGTAACTCCACTTGCTCACATCCAGGGAACCCCAATGCATCCTTATGGCCAGCTGATGCCCCCACCAGTAATGGCACCACCTTTGGCTTCCTTACCACATCCTCAGCTTGAAATTCCACCTCCACCTCCACCTCCACCTGCACGTCTGCCTTCTCCACCACCCTTGCCCCAAACTCAGCCACCCATGGTTCCTCCACCACCTGGTTCTCCTCCACCTCCTCCTCCACCATTGCCTGCTCAGGAAGCAGTTAGTATGGAATGTTCAGGGCAGTCTCTGCAGTATCAGTGGCAGGGGGCTCTTTGTAAAAGCGGGGTTAACTACTGCACAATTTATGCATGCCGAGCAGATTCAAATGTTTGCAAATACACAAATGCCACACCTGAACCTTCTGAGTATGAATCATCTTTGTTTCCTCAACGTTCAAAATCTCGTTTTCTTTCATTTAGGCCAGTTTAAATAGATGTTCCTCTGTTGCAGGTGGCCCACAAAACTAGACATGACTAAACGCACTGATATTCGACATGTGAAATCAACATTTGCAGCTACACCACCTAACAGGGTAAGTTTTCAAATATCCTTTGGCTGATCTTCCCTTCCCAACCATCTCATGCTCACTGTTTCATGGGGAGTTAGGATCTAGCTATTATTCTCAGTCTAGTTATTATTATTATCAGTATTTTGAAATTTTCTATTTCAGTTGTTTAGACTCCTACACCTAGCCCTACTTGGAATAGCTGTCCTAGTTTATTTTTAATTCTTAGATCTGGTTTGCTTGCCTTAGTAGTAGAATTATTTGAGGATTTTTGCTATTGTTTGATTATCGAACATTAGGAATTGAATATCTATCTTTGAGAGTGCTTAAGCCAATGTATGCATGTGAATTATATCCAAAATTAAGTATGAACAGCATTCATTTAGCCTACTCTCCTTGCATTTCAACATCGTGTTTTGAACTTTTGATCTTCCATTTAATGTTTCTTTGTATCTCTTTGGTTAGATTAGTCGTTCACTTATTAAAATCCTCAATAGCTAATATATCTAAAATTTCTGAAATAACAACAACAAAAAATCCTTTGTGAAGTTTGTGTTTTATTTGCTAGAATTACTTTGGTAGTCTTTTTCTTCTCGGCAGCCATGAAATGTTAGGAGTTGCGTCTGCATTTGCCATCCATTTTTTGAAACTAACTATGCTTTCATGGCATTGGCTTCTATGCAGAGGGAAGTGTGCCGTTTAATCCCATCTTCCCCAAGTGAACACAAACGGGTATGTATGAAATATACTTCTTTCTTTAAAGAAAAATTAATTAATATACTTATTTATAACATGAGATCCATCCCCTTTTGCGGTGCTCTGTTGTTTTTAAATCTTACTCTAAATATGTGCACCCAAAAAGAAAAAAAAAAAATCTTAGTCTATATGCTATTAACCATTTAACAGTGAATTGGGAAATGTATTTTGTGGTTAACCGAACCCCATTCATGTCATTGATCCTCCTATATGTGTTCACCAGTTTCAGGATTTCATAACATACTTAAAGCAGAGGGATTGTGCCGGAGTCATTAAAATCCCAGCCGCAAAATCCATGTGGGCAAGGCTGCTCTTCATACTCCCATACTCGCCTGAAACATGCACTTTGCTTTCTATTGCACCACATCCATCTGATTGCCTCATCGCTTTGGTTCTTCCAAAAGAAATGAACTTTGAGTGGGCATGATACTATGATAGTTGTTGTGGATGAAATAGGATTTGTAATTATGTAATGAATGAAATTTGAATAAAATGTAGTGTGTAAATAAAGTTATGAGGAGAAGTCAATATTAGTTTATGAAATACTAATTTACCTGTAATATATATATAACTCCTCCTTAGAAGTCAAAATATTAGTTTATGAAATACTAATTTACCTATAATATATATATATAACTCCTCCTTTGCAGTCAGCATGTCAATTGTCACTACCGCTATCCCACTCTTCTCTTAATCTCCGCCGCCATCCAAATCTATAACCCTATTAGAATCTATTCATTTACGCCAATATCTTCAGTTAGCAATCTAAACCAAAATTTCCGTTTCCAGGATAATTTATTTTTAATTTTCCATTTTATTAATTGATGTTGTGTGTTTGTGTCAACGTTATCCCAAACGTATTATGAGATGTCACTATTATTTAATCGACTAGAATACGTGCATACAAAAAATCAATGACTGAATTAATCATAAAAATATAAAATATATTTAAAATGAATTTGGTGATTTATTTTTAGTGTATATATAGAATTTTTGTTATTTAACGTGTAAAATCAAGTGAAAAAACAATAAATTTATAACAAATATAAATTTGGGGACTATAAAATTTAAAAATAATTTATCCAAAGCATTGAGTTTAAGCGTTTTACATTTTATTATTTTTTTGGACGTCCTTTAATTTCAAACTCTGAGCATGTTGTATTAACCACACATGATTAGTTATTTCGTATGCTTTATGTTTTTGGCTGGTCTCTGTTCTCAATAGTGGTTGTATAATTGTCAACAACTCAACATTTCTTTTCTCCGTCACAGATGATGTTAATGCAACTGCACTGCGACCAAATCCGAAGAAGTTATGATCAATGGCATGCTAAATAGTAAATCAATGTCTAGTGCAAATCCGAAAATAACACTTCCATTGTTGCTTGCCGGATTTGTGGTCTTGTTTGGCACATATAACCATGTTTTTAATGTCCGTTGTTACTAGGACTAGCCATTAGTGGTTGATATAGCTGCCAGTTGCCAACAATGGGTAAAAAGAAAGCTCTTTGTTTATCAGAGCCTGGTTTCGATCCAGGGACCTGTGGGTTATGGGCCCACCACGCTTCCGCTGCGCCACTCTGATATTGAGAGTTATTTTCCAAATATTTTATATCACTTTCTATTTTCTCTGAACATTATTGCATTAATTGGCAAGTTTGATTTTAATTTTTAAGGTCTATGCACATGCAGGTGGAAATAGGCAGAATACAAACCTGATTCATGTTGTAATAGATGGCCCATGCCTACGTCTATTATATCTTATAGAATTTTTTTTTAAGTTCGAACCACAAACTTATTTAAAAAATTTATTTTGTGAATTAAAAACTAAAAATAAACTTAAAAAAATTAAATGACATTAAATTTATTCTAAGTTTTATAATTTATAATTTATAAAGAATAATTTATTTATCTATCAATTTTTAGTCATATTTCATAACTATATTTAGAATTTATAAAAAAATAAAAAAAACTATAATTTTAACCATCTTGCCTATTGGTTAGATTTTTTTTATTTAATATAAGTGAATAGTTAAAAATCTAAATTAAAAGTAATTTATTTTTATAAAAATAATTTTGACGAGCCAACCAATGAATTTTATAGTTTTTTTTAAAGTTTATGGTCTAATCTTTTAACTAATAAGCTTTACAAAATAACCAAATCTAATCTATTTAATAAAATTAGCTGAGTCTAATTAATCCTAAAACAAGTTGAGCCACAAGCTCTGTGGAGTAATCGAGCCTACTTCCACAGTTCCACCTTAGTAAGGTGTAAGATTAAGTTTACTAAAAAGACTTTATATTATCCAAATACTTTTAATTAATAATTTCCAAATAATGTTAGCGTTTACTATATGTTATTGAAACATAGGAAAAAAAAGTTATTGAAATATTATTAACCTGTTTAAAAACTTTTAATAATATAGAATTGAATTAAATTCTGTCAAGTAATACATAAAATATTTTTAAAACACATTTAAAATCATAAACAAAAAATTTAAATATTTGCAGTGGTCATAATTGCATATATAATAGTATTGACAACTTAAAGATTGTGATTTTTAAGTTGTTTTTCTATCTAAACCATTTTCCAATGCAAATTAGGATGTTATTACATGGTATGCACAATCAATATGATTGAATAACTAAACAGATACATATGGTCAATTATGAATCGCTTTCTCTTAAATACATCTACAATATCTGAGATCCACTTTCGATGCAGAAAGATTAGCGATGCTGATGAGGACTAATACGACGAATAGTAGGACGAAGCGAGGTTTGCGAACTGAGTGGCGAGGAGGAAGGCGATGCCAAGGACGAGCGAGGCGGACGACGGCGTTGCAGAAAAACGACGCTGGAGATGACGCGTTGGCGCTGAGGAGGACGGTGGCGCAGATGAATAATCACACGGACGAATTAAAATCTTCAATTTTACTGAATTTATATTTTTGGAAGTGTATTTAAAAGATAATCTGTTAATAATTAAAAATAATAAAACTGAAACAAAAATTTTAAATTTTAGTTTTATTTAGTTTGTATTTTAAATGTGTATTCAATTTTAAAAAGATACTAAATCTATTTAAACTAACGGCTCAACAGGCATGGAATACAAATTATAAAACATATCTATTATTCGCTCAACAGGCTCAATAAATTTTAAAAATTCACATGCTATTTAGTTTGTTTTATTTTTTTTAATTATTGTAATAAAAAATTGAATATTGTACAATTTCTAAAGGATATTTAGTTGAATTGATAAATATTTTAGACATTTTATATTTTAAGTGAAATTATAATAGAACTAGAATAAGATCCGTGCGATATGCGGGGTGGTAAATTAATGATAGTATATAATAAATATTAAAAATTATGTTTTGTAGAATTAAATTAAATATGTGTAAACCAAAGTTAAATTTGAAAGGTGTTTTATTTAAAATGATTTATAGTACAAAAGATTTGGATGTTAGAGTTGTACAAAGTAACATTTTTATTTGGTGGTTTGATTTTTGCATTTGTTTTAGTTTATGGACTTAGTCTTTTTATGCTGCGGTCGTCCTCCTTTTTTTATAGTGATTGTTGTTTGAGTTGTTGTTTTCTTTTTTCTTCCGAAGAGATGTGTCTTGAATTTGTATAATTTTCTTTTTCCTTAATCTCTTGATGTGCATGTAGTTTTTCAATGATATCTACAATAAAAAGAACGAAAATGTGTAGATTTTTTTAAATAAGTTATTTTTAATAAGAATAATTGAAATAATATAAAATAAAATTATCCGTTAATATTTTTCTTTGACCCACTCTTCAGACAATGTTTTAAGTAATGCAAGAGTAAAAAGTTTGCTTTCATTGTACCTTTAATTGGTCTATACAAATCATTTGCATTTTTTATTCTCAAATTTTTTATAGTATAGACTTTTTTTTCTTCTTGTAAAAATATTTGAAATTTTTTCGTCATTTTTTTTTCACAATTACATGAAGAGGTGTTCCATGCAGTGTTAGTAAATCATAATTAATAATTAATTAAAAAATTGATTATATTTTTTTAAGTTATTAGAAAAGGAACAAGAATAGTATAGTGAAAGAAGTATAATTTTAATGATATTAAATTACAATTATATAAAAAATATTATAAAATAATATAAAAAGTATAAAAAACAAAAATAATTAAAGTGTTTTGTTCGTAAATTCAAAAATAAACCAATTGTCAATTTGTTTGGTGATATTGTCCAAAGAATAATGTTTCATTGAATAATTTATGAATTTTGAATATTTGTAACGTAAAATTTATTATGATTAATAATATTATTATGATATTTGTAATATGAATGTTTATTATATTTAATGAGTTATTTATAGAAATTAACAAATTAATTATTGAGGTTATATATTTTACTGATTTGAAAATAATAGTTGATTAATAAGAAGAAGAAAGATGTCTTAAAAAATAAAAATAACGTGGATAAACTTATTCATCTATTTTTATATATTAAGAATATATAAATAGATAGAAATTTAGATTAAATACGATTATATTAAAATTGAATTGAATTTCATTTAAATTAATTTATTTATTTTTTTTGGTTTAAAACACTGTAAAGAGGTTTCCAAATATGCTATATTACTTAAAAATAGTAGTTTACTTAAAAAAAAAAAAACATTTCTTGTGAAAGAAGAATGGATTCAAATTTCTACAATTATTATAAAGATTTTGTTTCAAGATTGATAGAATCGTACGTCATTTAAAAGGTTGGAGTAATCTCTGTTTTAATCAATTTGAAACGTACCCTTAGCATCAGCATTCTCCCATAGTCAAGATGGCTGCGACCTCCAATCCCAAAACCAAAACCGAACCGGATCTGAGTCGCTATTACAATGTTGTGAGAGCAACAGGCCTTGGATTCCAGATTGGTGTGGCTGGGGACACTGCATTCCAGTTTCTTAAAGCCTTATATGCTTCTCCCAAAGGTGTTAGTACCTTCCACCGCCTTGGAAGCGCGTGCCAGAACGTGCGTCTCCGACCCTATGCAAGCATCCTCGCCGCCATTGTTGGCAGTGCTTGTGCTCTTCACAAGGCCCACGACAAATGGCTGCGCCCAATCCAGGATATTCAAGACACACAAAAAGGTACCCCGTGTACGTGCTTCCATTGCAAGTTCTTGATCAAGTGTTTTTCTTGCTACTTTTCTCAATATAAAATTGATTTTTCAGGTAAAAAAGAGCAAGAAAGTGCACTCATGCAAGTATGATTATAAAATATGAAATCTTCACAAGATTTAATAGAAATTTTATAAAATTTGTAGAGTCATTTAAAATTATAAAATAAAAAATTTAAAGAGTTAAATTGAAATTAATTTAAGAGTATAAGATAAAGGTGGAAACTAAGGTACACTCGACTTCACGACTTCACGTGAAGTTGATAATTGAGAGCCGTTAGATGATTTGACTAAATTCAGGTGAAGTTGATAATTCAGATGTAGTCGACTTCACGTGAAGTTGATAGTCGAGAGTCGTTAGATGAAAATTTAGTCAAATCAGTCAAATTATCTAACGATTCTCGATTATCAACTTCACGTGAGTTGTGTTTCCACCTTTAATAACTAAATTATAATAAAAATAAATAAATTTTGATAATTTTTAACATTTCCTCTCGTAAATTTAGAATCCAAATTGTCTGTAATTGTTATGTTTTGTGTTTGTTATTTGAAAAATTGTTGTGTATGTACAGTTGTTTTAACGAAGGATCAATCCCTGAAAGGGTGGTTTTGTGAAACTGCCTATGCAACTGGCTTGAATTTCCATTTCGGGCTTATTGGGGGCTCCGCCTACCACTTTCTCAGAGCAGTGGACGGCGGTGGCTTCCCCCGCCTCGGCTGTGCGTTCCGTGCAGTGAGCCTCAACACGCTGGGTGTCGCCGGCAAGTTTGGTGCCTGGTCCCTACTCGGCGACACCTTAACATATGCATCGTCCGTTGCTTTTAAACGGAATTATGATGACTCATGGAAAACTACCATTGTTGCTGATGCTGCTGCCGTAGGGCTGCTCTCAGCCCGCCGTGGCCTCCCTGCCGCTGCTGCCTTTGCCGCCCTTACCGGCGGTATGGAACTTCTTCTCATGGGGCTGGACCATTGTCTTCAAGATAACCGACCATGTAAACAAAAAGGTTTATTCTCTCTTATCAATTTATGTTACATAATACATATGCTTACTTATCAAAAATGCTATTTTTAGCTTTTTACATTCAAATCAACTACTAATATATTTATATATAAATATATGTATAATTTAATTTATTTTTAATGTATATTTATATTTTAATATATATTTTAAAATATACACTAATAATTAATTTTAGTAACTAATTTTAGTATACACGTAATATAATCGTTTTATTATAAATACTTGACTTGTTATTTAATTATTATATCAGTGCACAGAGAATATTTAAAATTTTTTTATATTATATGCTAAAAATAAGTCATTATATAAGATACCTAACTAATAATCATGGAAAATTTTGATTATACTATTAAAAAAGATTTGATTATTTTGCTGTTACATTTTTTTATTACTTCTAGAGATGGGAAACTTTGTTAAAATATTATGTCAAACAATAATAAATAATAATAACAAAGTTTTGTCTCACTAGATAGAAAAATAATATATCAAATAATATGTATAAATATATGAGTCTAATTTAGTGACTAATTTTCTTTTTTTTTTCAAAATAATATGTTTTATAGCAGCTTGATAAAATGGTTTGTATTTCCATCATTCAAAACATATCGATGTTCGTAAGATTGTGATTTTAGGTGGATGATGGATCCTCATAAGTTGCTTAATCCAAATGAGTTTATTTATTTATTTATTTTGACTGATATGCTAACATATTTGAAATTTGATGTCAACAATAAGCATGCAAAGAAGGGGTAGAGGTAGAGCATGTGGATTATAATATTCAAGATATGAATCCAACTCAACAAGCTGAGAAGACAAACACAAACATGGTTGAAGAACAAGACAATGTTGGAAGCTAAGGCTATGCATTATTTTGCATTATTTTTATACAAAATCCCAGTTATGTTTTTTTTTTTTTTCTTTAGTTAGGTTAGGAAAATCCTTAGTATATTCATGAGACTTGAGAGTATGAGGTCAGTTGGCATCGAATTAGATATTAAATAATTTCATAATAAAATATGTTTTTTAAGTTTTTTAATAATTGTTTAATAGTCTATATTTAATTTTAATTACAAATTCATATTTTATATATTATTTAATTATAAAATTTATTTTTTGTTTTATAAATTATTATTTTATTATTTATCTATCATATGTATTAATAATAAAAAACAAAACTGTTCATACACTGGCCCAACACTAAGACTCAGGTCCAAATACACCAAAAGGCCCAATCCAAAGATTGGCCTTCGTTATTCACCGACCACTTTAGAAGAGGTCGGACTCAACACAGGCTTCTTTCCAAAGAAGTCAGGCTCAAGAGATAGCTGGCAGATAACACTTATTCAAATAAGTAACTACCCCTGAAATCTCTCAACCCACTTCTAGAAGGCATATCTCAACGATCCCTAGATAAAGGGACGGTTATCCACCTAAAAAGGTGGCACTACTCCAACGGTGGTTATTGGATCACCACTATAAATACCCTGACACTCCTCAAGTATCTCTAAGTTCCAATACATTCTAAACCTGCTTAACCCCATGCTGACTTAGGCATCGGAGTGTCTTTGCAGGTACCACCCCCCATCTCTTGGAACACACAACTCGGAGGCGGCTCCCAGACGTAAACCAACCACACTCCTCCAGCGCTTGGGCCTCAAACAAGTCCAACCACCGTCCGGTTCTAGGTAAGCCCCGGAACATTGGCGCCGTTGCCGGGGACCTGGAGCTCAACTCTTGATAATGGCGGATGATCAATAACATAGTCAGACAACCACTCGACATGAATAAGATGCAAGCATGTTAAAAAGAAGCTGGAATACAGTTTCTATGGATACCAGAAATTCCGTAAAAACTTCTCCCAATAGGCAGAGGATATCAAATAGGGATGATGATTCTACTTCTACAGTTAAATTGGATTAAAAGAGAAGAAAGCACCGTCCCAAGGCCATTGTAGAAAGCAAACCAAGATAAACTCGAAAGCCAATTGAAAAAAAGAATTTTCAATTCAGAAAATTTAATTGGCAAAAGAAGTTACGTGAAAAAAAAAGACGAACTCGAAAGCCAATTGAATAAAAGAATTTTCAATTCAGAAAATTCAATTGGCAAAAGAAGTTACGTGAAAAAAAAAGACGAACTCAAAAGCCAATTGAATAAAAGAATTTTCAATTCAGAAAATTCAATTGGCAAAAGAAGTGACTTGAAAAAAAAATGAACTCGAAAGCCAATTGAATAAAAGAATTTTCAATTCAGAAAATTCAATTGGCAAAAGAAGTTACGTGAAAAAAAAAAGAGGAAAAGAGAACGTGACTAATCCCAACCTCTTCGTGAAATAGGATGGACAATGACATCTGTGCCAACTTATAATCTCGGAAAAATCCATGATACCCACTCATGAAATGGAAGAGTTGCATGTTCCAAATACACAGCATCAGCCAATTTGAACGCAACCCAATCCGACAACGGAGTGATGAATCCAGTTTTTTCTTCAGTGGATTCAC
This sequence comes from Arachis duranensis, assembly GCF_000817695.3. NCBI lineage: Eukaryota > Viridiplantae > Streptophyta > Magnoliopsida > Fabales > Fabaceae > Arachis > Arachis duranensis. The sequence goes on from NC_029777.3 coordinate 108,514,785, forward strand.
CTGTCAATTACAACAGTGAATAACACAAAGAATTCTCATGGTACATATTTCGTTGGTTGCTCACAAATTACATCACTGCCAATGAATATGGAAAGAAATATTCCTGTGGTAGAATTTGATGTTGTTTACACACCAATAAAGATGGATGTCTTCCAGGAAGAAAACTGGAATCCGATCCAAAGAAAAAAGAAAGTCGGGGTGACAAAGGCCCAGTCTTCATTAGAGGGAATGATGGTCAGACTTTTCTTCAAAGGTCGGATGAGCCGGGAGCTCAAAAAGAAAATCCGACCTCTTTTAGAGAGCTCACGAATAAAAGTCCGACCTCTTTTAAATGTCAGACTTTACAATAAGGTCGGATGAGTTGGGAGCTCACCAAAGAAAATCCGACCTCTTTTAGAGAGCTCACGAATAAAAGTCTGACCTCTTTTAAAGCTCAGACTTTACAATAAGGTCGGATGAGTTGGGAGCTCACAAAGAAAATCTGACCTCTTTTAGAGAACTCACGAATAAAAGTCCGACCTCTTTTAAAGGTCAGACTTTACAATAAGGTCGGATGAGTTGGGAGCTCACCAAAGAAAATCCGACCTCTTTTAAAGAGCTCATGAAGAAAAGTCCGACCTCTTTTAAAGAACTCAAAGTCCGTCCGACCTCTTGTAAAGGTCAGAGTTTACAACAAGGTCGGATAAGTTTGGAACTCACAAAGAAAATCCGACCTCTTGCAAAGTTCATGAAGGAAAAGTCCGACCTCTTTATAGGTCAGACTCCATAATAAGGTCAAAAACCTCCAGACTAATAAGAAAAATCCGACCTCTTTTAGATCCCACGAAGAAAGTCCGACCTCTTTTAAAGGTTAGACTCTACAATGAGGTGTAAAACCTCACTGCTCAGAAGAATCCGACCTCTTTAGATCCGACAAGGAAAAAATCCGACCTCGTTTTGGAGTCTGTAAAAAATCCGACCTCTTTCACGATCAACTCTACAATGAGGTCAAAAACCTCGAAGAATATCAGAAAGAGATTCCGACTTCTTCTAAAGATCAGAGTCTACAATAAGGTCGAAAACCTCCAAGCTTAGAAAGAAAGTCCGACCTCTTTCCAAGCTTAGAAAGAAAAATCCGACCTCTTCTAAAGATCCAAGCTTATGAAGATAATTTGACCTCCTCTGAGGATTCAAGTCTACAAAAAAAAAATCCAACTTCCTTTAAGAGTTTACAAAGAAAAGTCCGACTTCTTTCTTGAGGTACAACTTCGAGAACCAGATCCCAAGCATAAATGGCCATGAGAAGGTCATACGAAGAAATTTCTCAACTGACAACCTCGTCTTGATCCAAAATGACATCAGACCAAAAGCGGACGAAGAAAAGCCAACACCAAAATGAAAAGATCCAACAAAGTCACTTAAGACTTGAAAAAGAACTACTACAACATACTCAACTTACTCGAAAACAATCTACCTAGATTGTGCCATGTTTACAACAAAAGGGATACTACGGCTAGAAAGCGCACCTTACTCCCAAAGGCACACTTTTTCTGACTTGAAGTGATGAGATCCAAAGTGGCGTAAGAAGTTATAAATGCAAATCGTGGTCCGACCTCATTAAGCCACTTGTACTAAATCAAACTGGCAAGGGGCAAAGCCTAAAACGAATTGCACAAATAACTTAAGGACAACGTGATCATAATCAAACATCAACACGAAGAGGATATAAACCCGACGTCACAATAATTTGTTTAAAACAAATTGAGAAAGGATGGCGATTTATAAGAATGCCTCCTCAAGCCAAGAGGTAAGTATCCGACCTTACTAAGTTGACACAACAAGTATAAAATAAGTTATCCGACCTCCCAAAAAGAGAGTCCAAAATAACTTGTAAAAGTCACATAGCAACAAATAGTAAGATTCAAGAATGGCATGACTGAATACTCGAGTCCGACTTTATGAAGCTCGACCTCGAGTAGGGGCACTGGCTTATCATGAAAGCTAAGTCCAAAATTATTAAAAACTAAAGACAACATTTTACAATGATGTTAGAGCACGAAAGAAGAACGTGACCCCCTTCCAGAAACCTGAGAGTAGACTCAGATAAGGAAAGAGCTCTTGAGACAAAGGATGGCTACGAGATTCGCCGCAAAAGACCTCATCTTGATAAGAAAAAATATCAGGCTACTGAGTTCGGGCGAATGAAAGCTGACAACAAAAAGGATAGGACCCTACAAGATTACTGAGATCTTAGGAAAAGGTTATTACAAGGTGACCGACTTAAACAACACCGAGCTACCAAGGTCGTGGCATGCTTGTAACATGAAAAGGTACTAAAAACAAACTCTACTCCCTGATATACTCTTTTTCCAACTTCATGATTTTTTCCCCAAAAATTAAAGGATTTTTTCTGAAGAAGGGTTTTTAACGAGGCATCATAGTAGAGACTAAGGGATCATAGATAGTGAAAAACCTTTAGTAGCAGTAAAAGTACCTTCGAAAATAAATAAAGATCTTTTATCTCTTATAAATTCCTTCTCGTTTTTCTTTCTTTCTACGAAACGCGCCGACTTAAGCTCGACAAAGCGTGAAAATCCCATGAACCGACCTAGATGGTTGTCAGGATAAAACGACGAGGTACAAGTCGGTGTAAAGAGGTTATAAAAGTCGATCGTAATAAACTCGGAAATTATCTGACTTACAAGTCGGAAAAATCGAGAAAAAAGGAAACGCATCGCAAAAATAACCTAAATCATAAGAGCTCAATAAATCAAAAATTGAGTATAAGGAATACCAAAAAGAGATCAGGAAACCTATTGAAAGCACCAAGGCAAAAGGCTGTCCCGAGTTGTTAAGGAAAACTTAACTTAAAGAAAGGGACAGTCAGCCAAGAGAAAGGTTTTTCAAAACAAAGATCAAAAAGGTTTTTTCTAAGATTACTGAAATCTTAGAAAAGGGCTACTACAAAGTGTCTAACTTCGAGGGTGAAAAACTACCCAGGTCGCAACCCACCTCCAACATAAGGAGATAAAACAATTCCTTATGAAAATTGATTTTCTACAATTAACACACACCAATTGAAACTCGATAAACCGCGAAAATCACGGGCCGATCATATAGAAATCGCCTGGATGAAGCGACGAGGAACCAATTGGTGGAAAGAAGTTACATATGCGAATTGGAAAGAAAACACCTCGAAACAGCTCGGGCCAAACGGGTTGAAAAAGTTGTGTTTAGAACAAGTCACAAAAGTAACTTAACTAAATATGCCCCTTGAGGCATAAATACGATCTAACAACTCGATCCACACGGATAACAAATGGATCGTACAAAATCTCAAGCCCACAATCTCATCTCTACAAGTTCTAAAAATAAACGACCTAGTCGTATAAAATGGAACACTTTCACAAAAACAAGTTGTTCCAAGAAAACTTGTTCTAGCATTCACAACAACATAAGGATAACTTGGATTAAACGAGTTATGCCAGTCAACCATATTTTCAACGAAATTGTGTTAAGCACAAGTCCCGTCTATCTAAAAGCAAAGCTTTAAAAGTGATTTGTATCAAAATGAATCACTTCAACCAAATGACTCGTATAGAAACGAGTTAAAAAGGAAGGATTGTAAACGTTTTTGAACAAAATCAAAACGTAAAAACTATCCTCCAAAACACCTTGGATAAAACAAGTTGTATCATACACAAGGATGACAACCTTGTAAAAACTAGAAAGGGGAGGGAATAAGCATATAATCCCTTCACCCAAGGCGCCAATTTATACTCGACAAAGTGGAAACATCTCGAGTCGCGCTTTTTAATGGTCGCCCGGATAAAGCGATGAGGATCAAATTGGTGTCCAATGGTTATAATATGGCTTGATGATTTAAAACAACTCAAGCCCATGAGTTGAACAAAATCAAGTAAAAAATAACCATATGATCTAAGTAATTTGTATTAAAATAAATTGCGCAAAACAACTTGATATATAACAAGTTGTGCTTCAAAGAAGTGTCTTGTATAAAAAACAAGTCATCTAGAAAACTCAGAATGAATGAGTTCAACAAAAAAAGGCTTCATTCGAAAATCCTTTCTGCTTGATTGCTCGAGTTCGACTTTATAAAACTCAACCTCAAGTAGGGGCACAATGGATAAAACAACGAAGTCCGATGGCTACAAAGATGATCTGATATTTTAAAAGGACTCAAAGTAAAACAAGTTGTACTTAAAACAAGTTGTGGAGTCCTAAAGACAGCTCGAATTTAAACGAGTTGTATGTAATCAGATTAAGAAATAGCCAAGTTTTAATTAAACGATTTGAAATAAAGCAAATCGTAAAACCTTAAAACTACTCATATCAAACGAGCTAGACGAGGTTATACTAAAAAATAATTACAAGTCTCAAAACAAGCGATTTGTATTAAAACAAGTCATGCATCCTCAAAACAACTCGAAACTGAATGAGTTGTACAAAATTAGGATAAGAAATGTTTTCTGGTTAAACACGATGTGCTAAAACCAGTCATACAAAGCCTACAAGCCTTAAATAACTCGTAAAGAACGAGTTGTACCAATCAGTCTTAGAAAAAAGACCTGGCAAAAAACAAGTCGTTTAAGGAGGGAAAAGTATTTATAGCACGCTAGGGGCATAAGGGTAAATTGACGCGATCATTAAAGAAACGCGCTGTTACCAATGTAACTGCTCCCACGTGTAAATGCGAAAACCCCAACGGACGCGGCGTTTGATTAGACTTGGCAATTAAGAAATTTAAAATCACGTCGGCTACAGACCCAAGTTCAATACTCGAATCCAACTCTTAAGAAAAAGAGATTGAACTCGAGTAGGGGCACTGTTCATACACTGGCCCAACACTAAGGCTCAGGTCCAAATACACCAAAAGGCCCAATCCAAAGATTGGCCTTCGTTATTCACCGACCTCTTTAGAAGAGGTCGGACTCAACACAGACTTCTTTCCAAAGAAGTCAGGCTCAAGAGATAGCTGGCAGATAACACTTATTCAAATAAGTAACTGCCCCTGAAATCTCTCAACCCACTTCTAGAAGGCATATCTCAACGATCCCTAGATAAAGGGACGGTTATCCACCTAAAAAGGTGGCACTACTCCAACGGTGGTTATTGGATCACCACTATAAATACCCTGACACTCCTCAGGTATCTCTAAGTTCCAATACATTCTAAACCTGCTTAACCTCATGCTGACTTAGGCATCGGAGTGTCTTTGCAGGTACCACCCCCCATCTCTTGGAACACACAACTCGGAGGCGGCTCCCAGACGTAAACCAAGTCGGAGACCACACTCCTCCAGCGCTTGGGCCTCAAATAAGTCCAACCACCGTCCGGTTCTAGGTAAGCCCCGAAACAAAAACTAATAACGAATTAAATCTTCCATTAATCATAATAATTTTTTTGTCAATTCTAATCTATTAAAATTTTATCTTTAATCCACTATATCCCTATAGAATTGTGAAATCGTGTTTTTAAAAAAAATCAATCCATTTGATTCACAAAACAATCCGTTGAATTTCAGATTTTCTATAATTAAATTTAAAATTTTTCAACCGGTTTTCTCGTTGTCGAGTAATATCTCTTTTGGCAGGGTGATTGTGAGTTGAGTTTTTGCAGCAAAAGGAACTGAATAAAAAAGTTTGACGATTAAATAGACTCTTAATTACTCTTCAAACCCTTCTCATCCCTTCCTTTTCCTTCTAAAATCTCAACTCAGATTTACACCCTTTGCGAATAATACAGCTTACAAAAAACAGTGAATATATATTAATCCCATGTTCAATCGTTTGAATCATGAAAACGTAAAATTCAGTCGATTGTTTTGTGAATCAAATCGATTGATTTTTTAAGAAATTTATTAATTTTTTAAGAAACAGGATATAACAGATTAAAGATAAAATTTTAATGGATTAAGATTACTAAAAAGATTATTATGATTAATGGAAGATATCATTCGTTATTGTTTTTGTTTTTTATTAATAATAAAATAATAATTTATAAAATAAAAAATAAATATAATTAAATAATTATAAATAATTAATTTGTAATTAAAATTAAATAAAGACTATTTAGTAATTATTAAAAAACTTAAAAAACATATTTTGTTATCTGACCATTTAATAGTCCAAACGTTCCAAGACCATCAAATCCTTTAACGTGTTACATATCTAATTAATCAGTTTAAAAAAAACTAATAGAAAAATTAGTATTGATTTTTTTTCACACAATACATTTATTTGTCAAAATCGTTTTTCATAATATTTATATTTTAAATATTTTATATATTTATCTTTCATATACTCATATGCATGATAAAGTAGGTTATTAAATAATCTATATTGTATGACTCTAATTTATATACGTGTATATATGCGTATATATGTCATATTTTATTATGGATCAAATTCGAATTAAATAAAAAATAAAGTTAAATATTTATGTTAACGTTTATCATATCTCAATGATATGTTAATTGTTCTTGCAAAAGAAAAAAAGTTTAATAAAAAAAATCATATAAAAAAATATTGATATAATTTTTAATTGAACAATTTTTTATTAAAATATATTACTTTATTATATTTTAAATATATTATTTTAAATAATATAAACTATTTAAAAGAACATTTAAAATTTATTATTTTGTATTAATAATATTATTATAAATATATTATTAGTTTTTCTTAAAATAATATTTTCTTTTCTTTGGTTCATCAAATAGTGACAACAAAAATATTTTACATAATTAGGTCTACTAAATAAATATTATATTCATTTATTTCTATATTGCATGCAAAAAAATAACTAATGTTTAAAAAAGTTAATTACATAATTTTATCTTAATAAATTATAATAAGTGAATAAAATGCAATGTTGCATATTTTTTTTGATACAACAAAAAATACTTTTAATTATATATTAAATGGAATAATTATTTATTAGGTTTGTTCCTATACAAATAAGAATTTCTTTTAGTTTTATACTGTAATATTTTATACCAATTAGTTTCAAATTTTAATTATTTTTTGAATAAATTAATAAAACAGTAATACGAATAATTGTATAAAAATAATAACAATAATAAATAAATTTA